>NW_027474140.1:0-78272 GCF_050947335.1 Megachile rotundata | reverse complement strand
ATATGCTTTATATGATCGATAGGACAACAATTACTATACTCATTACTCTTATTATTAATAATCTAACTCATATTATTAGCCATATTATGCTTATATGATCGATATAACGACAATTGCTATACTTATTACACTCACTGTTATCAAACTAACACATATTATTAGCCATATTACGCTTATATGATCGATAGGACGACAATTACTATACTCATTACTCTTATTATTATCAATCTAACTTATATTATTAGGCATATTATGCTTACTTGGTCGATATAACGACAATTACTATGCTTATTACTCTCATTCTTATCAATGTAACTCACATTATTAGCCATATTATGGTTATATGACCGATAGAACGACAATTACTATAGTTATTACTCTCATTATTATCAATCTAACTCATATTATTACCCATATTGTGCTTATATGATCGATAGAACGACAATTACTATACTCATTACTCTTATTATTATCAATCTAACTCATATTATTAGCCATATTATGCTTATATGATCGATATAACGACAATTGCTATACTTATTACACTCACTGTTATCAAACTAACTCATATTATTAGCCATATTACGCTTATATGATCGATAGAACGACTATTACTATACTCATTACTCTTATTATTATCAATCTAACTCATATTATTAAGCCATATTATGCTTATATGATCGATAGGACGACAATTACTATACTCATTACTCTTATTATTATCAATCTAACTCATGTTATTAGGCATATTATGCTTATATGATCGATATAACGACAATTACTATACTTATTACTCTCATTATTATCAATCTAACTCATATTATTAGCCATATTATGCTTATATGATCGATTGGACGACAATTACTATACTCATTACTCTTATTATTATCAATCTAACTCATATTATTAGCCATATTATGCTTATATGATCGATAGGACGACAATTACTATACTCATTACTCTTATTATTATCAATCTAACTCATATTATTAGCCATATTATGCTTATATGATCGATATAACGACAATTGCTATACTTATTACACTCACTGTTATCAAACTAACTCATATTATTAGCCATATTACGCTTATATGATCGATAGGACGACAATTACTATACTCATTACTCTTATTATTATCAATCTAACTCATATTATTAGGCATATTATGCTTACTTGGTCGATATAACGACAATTACTATGCTTATTACTCTCATTCTTATCAATGTAACTCACATTATTAGCCATATTATGGTTATATGACCGATAGAACGACAATTACTATACTTATTACTCTCATTATTATCAATCTAACTCATATTATTACCCATATTGTGCTTATATGATCGATAGAACGACAATTACTATACTTATTACTCTTATTAATATCAATCTAACTCATATGTTTAGGCATATTATGGTTATATGATCGATAGGATGACAATTACTATACTCATTACTCTTAGTATTATCAATCTAACTCATATTATTAGGCATATTATGCTTATATGATGGATATAACGACAATTACTATACTTATTACACTCACTGTTATCAATCTAACTCATATTATTAGCCATATTGTGCTTATATGATCGATAGAACGACAATTACTATACTTATTGCTCTTATTAATATCAATCTAACTCATATTATTAGGCATATTATGCTTATATGATCGATATAACGACAATTACTATACTTATTACTCACATTATTATCGATCTAACTCATATTATTAGCCATATTTTGGTTATATGACCGATATAACGACAATTACTATACTCATTACTCTTATTATTATCAATCTTACTCATATTATTAGCCATATTATGCTTATATGATCGATAGGACGACAATTACTATACTCATTACTCTTATTATTATCAATCTAACTCATATTACTAGCCATATTATGCTTATATGATCGATAGGACGACAATTACTATATTCATTACTCTTATTATTATCAATCTAACTCATATTATTAGGCATATTATGCTTACTTGGTCGATATAACGACAATTACTATTCTTATTACTCTAATTATTATCAATCTAACTCATATTATTAGCCATATTATGCTTATATGATCGATAGGACGACAATTACTATACTCATTACTCTTATTATTATCAATCTAACTCATATTCTTAGGCATATTATGCTTATATGATCGATATAACGACAATTACTATACTTATTACTCTCATTATTATCAATCTAACTCATATTATTCGCCATATTATGGTTATATGATCGATAGGACGATAATTGCTATACACATTCCTCTTATTATTATGAATCTAACTCATATTATTAGCCATAATATGCTTATATGATCGATAGGACAACAATTACTATACTCATTACTCTTATTATTAATAATCTAACTCATATTATTAGCCATATTATGCTTATATGATCGATATAACGACAATTGCTATACTTATTACACTCACTGTTATCAAACTAACACATATTATTAGCCATATTACGCTTATATGATCGATAGGACGACAATTACTATACTCATTACTCTTATTATTATCAATCTAACTTATATTATTAGGCATATTATGCTTACTTGGTCGATATAACGACAATTACTATGCTTATTACTCTCATTCTTATCAATGTAACTCACATTATTAGCCATATTATGGTTATATGACCGATAGAACGACAATTACTATAGTTATTACTCTCATTATTATCAATCTAACTCATATTATTACCCATATTGTGCTTATATGATCGATAGAACGACAATTACTATACTCATTACTCTTATTATTATCAATCTAACTCATATTATTAGCCATATTATGCTTATATGATCGATATAACGACAATTGCTATACTTATTACACTCACTGTTATCAAACTAACTCATATTATTAGCCATATTACGCTTATATGATCGATAGAACGACTATTACTATACTCATTACTCTTATTATTATCAATCTAACTCATATTATTAGCCATATTATGCTTATATGATCGATAGGACGACAATTACTATACTCATTACTCTTATTATTATCAATCTAACTCATGTTATTAGGCATATTATGCTTATATGATCGATATAACGACAATTACTATACTTATTACTCTCATTATTATCAATCTAACTCATATTATTAGCCATATTATGCTTATATGATCGATTGGACGACAATTACTATACTCATTACTCTTATTATTATCAATCTAACTCATATTATTAGCCATATTATGCTTATATGATCGATAGGACGACAATTACTATACTCATTACTCTTATTATTATCAATCTAACTTATATTATTAGCCATATTATGCTTATATGATCGATATAACGACAATTGCTATACTTATTACACTCACTGTTATCAAACTAACTCATATTATTAGCCATATTACGCTTATATGATCGATAGAACGACAATTACTATACTCATTACTCTTATTATTATCAATCTAACTCATATTATTAGCCATATTATGCTTATATGATCGATAGGACGACAATTACTATACTCATTACTCTTATTATTATCAATCTAACTCATATTATTAGGCATATTATGCTTATATGATCGATATAACGACAATTACTATACTTATTACTCTCATTATTATCAATCTAACTCATATTATTAGCCATATTATGCTTATATGATCGATTGGACGACAATTACTATACTCATTACTCTTATTATTATCAATCTAACTCATATTATTAGCCATATTATGCTTATATGATCGATATAACGACAATTGCTCTACTTATTACACTCACTGTTATCAAACTAACTCATATTATTAGCCATATTACGCTTATATGATCGATAGGACGACAATTACTATACTCATTACTCTTATTATTATCAATCTAACTCATATTATTAGGCATATTATGCTTATATGATCGATAGGACGACAATTACTATACTCATTACTCTTATTATTATCAATCTAACTCATATTATTAGCCATATTATGCTTATCTGATCGATATAACGACAATTACTATACTCATTACACTCACTGTTATCAAACTAACTCATATTATTAGCCATATTATGCTTATATGATCCATATAACGACAATTACTATACTTATTACACTCACTGTTATCAATCTAACTCATATTATTAGCCATATTATGGTTATATGACCGATAGAACGACAATTACTATACTTATTACTCTTATTATTATCAATCTAACTCATATTATTAACCATATTATGCAGATATGATCGATAGAACGACAATTACTATACTTATTACTCTTATTCTTATCAATCTAACTCATATTATTAGCCATATTATGCTTATATGATCGATAGAACGACAATTACTATACTTATTACTCTCATTATTATCAATCTAACTCATATTATTAGCCATATTGTGCTTATATGATCGATAGAACGACAATTACTATACTTATTACTCTTATTAATATCAATCTAACTCATATTATTACCCATATTATGCTTATATGATCGATAGGACGACAATTACTGTACTCATTACTCTTATTATTATCAATCTAACTCATATTATTAGCCATATTATGCTTATATGATCGATAGGACGACAATTACTAGACTCATTACTCTTATTATTATCAATCTAACTCATATTATTAGCCATATTATGCTTATATGATCCATATAACGACAATTACTATACTTATTACACTCACTGTTATCAATCTAACTCATATTATTAGCCATATTATGGTTATATGACCGATAGAACGACAATTATTATACTTATTACTCTTATTATTATCAATCTAACTCATATTATTAGCCATATTATGCTTATATGATCGATAGGACGACAATTACTATACTCATTACTCTTATTATTATCAATCTAACTCATATTATTAGCCATATTATGCTTATATGATCGATAGGACGACAATTACTATACTCATTACTCTTATTATTATCAATCTAACTCATATTATTAGGCATATTATGCTTATATGATCGATATAACGACAATTACTATACTTATTACTCTCATTATTATCAATCTAACTCATATTATTAGCCATATTGTGGTTATATGACCGACAGAACGACAATTACTATGCTTATTACTCTTATTATTATCCATCTAACTCATATTATTAGCAATATTGTGTTTATATGATCGATAGAACGACAATTAATATACTTATTACTCTTATTAATATCAATCTAACTCATATTATTAGCCATATTATGCTTATATGATCGATATAACGACAATTACTATACTTATTACACTCACTGTTATCAATCTAACTCATATTATTAGCCATATTATGGTTATATGACCGATAGAACGACAATTACTATACTTATTACTCTTATTCTTATCAATCTAACTCATATTATTAGCCATATTATGCTTATATGATCGATAGGACGACAATTACTATACTCATTACTCTTATTATTATCAATCTAACTCATATTATTAGCCATATTATGCTTATATGATCGATATAACGACAATTACTATACTCATTACACTCACTGTTATCAAACTAACTCATATTATTAGCCATATTATGGTTATATGGCCGATAGAACGACATTTACTATACTTATTACACTCACTATTATCAATCTAACTCATATTATTAGCCATATTATGGTTATATGACTGATAGAACGACAATTACTATACTTATTACACTCACTATTATCAATCTAACTCATATGTTTAGGCATATTATGGTTATATGATCGATAGGATGACAATTACTATACTCATTACTCTTATTATTATCAATCTAACTCATATTATTAGCCATATTATGCTTATATGATCCATATAACGACAATTACTATACTTATTACACTCACTGTTATCAATCTAACTCATATTATTAGCCATATTATGGTTATATGACCGATAGAACGACAATTACTATACTTATTACTCTTATTATTATCAATCTAACTCATATTATTAGCCATATTATGCTTATATGATCGATAGGACGACAATTACTATACTCATTACTCTTATTATTATCAATCTAACTCATATTATTAGCCATATTATGCTTATATGATCGATAGAACGACAATTACTATGCTTATTACACTCACTATTAGCAATCTAACTCATATTATTAACCATATTATGCAGATATGATCGATAGAACGACAATTACTATACTTATTACTCTTATTCTTATCAATCTAACTCATATTATTAGCCATATTATGCTTATATGATCGATAGAACGACAATTACTATACTTATTACTCTCATTATTATCAATCTAACTCATATTATTAGCCATATTGTGCTTATATGATCGATAGAACGACAATTACTATACTTATTACTCTTATTAATATCAATCTAACTCATATTATTAGCCATATTATGCTTATATGATCGATAGAACGACAATTACTATGCTTATTACACTCACTATTAGCAATCTAACTCATATTATTAACCATATTATGCAGATATGATCGATAGAACGACAATTACTATACTCATTACTCTTATTATTATCAATCTAACTCATATTATCAGCCATATTATGCTTATATGATCGATAGGACGACAATTACTATACTCATTACTCTTATTATTATCAATCTAACTCATATGATTAGCCATATTATGCTTATATGATCGATATAACGACAATTACTATACTCATTACACTCACTGTTATCAAACTAACTCATATTATTAGCCATATTATGGTTATATGACCGATAGAACGACATTTACTATACTTATTACACTCACTATTATCAATCTAACTCATATTATTAGCCATATTATGGTTATATGACCGATAGAACGACAATTACTATACTTATTACACTCACTATTATCAATCTAACTCATATGATTAGGCATATTATGGTTATATGATCGATAGGATGACAATTACTATACTCATTACTCTTATTATTATCAATCTAACTCATATTATTAGCCATATTATGCTTATATGATCCATATAACGACAATTACTATACCTATTACACTCACTGTTATCAATCTAACTCATATTATTAGCCATATTATGGTTATATGACCGATAGAAGGACAATTACTATACTTTTTACTCTTATTATTATCAATCTAACTCATATTATTAGCCATATTATGCTTATATGATCGATAGGACGACAATTACTATACTCATTACTCTTATTATTATCAATCTAACTCATATTATTAGCCATATTATGCTTATATGATCGATAGGACGACAATTGCTATACTCATTACTCTTATTATTATCAATCTAACTCATATTATTAGCCATATTATGCTTATATGATCGATAGGACGACAATTACTATACTCATTACTCTTATTATTATCAATCTAACTCATATTATTAGCCATATTGTGCTTATATGATCGATAGAACGACAATTACTATACTTATTACTCTTATTAATATCAATCTAACTCATATTATTAGCAATATTATGCTTATATGATCGATAGGACGACAATTACTATACTCATTACTCTTATTATTATCAATCTAACTCATATTATTAGCCATATTATGCTTATATGATCGATAGAACGACAATTACTATACTCATTACTCATATTATTATCAATCTAAATCATATTATTAGCCATATTATGCTTATATGATGGATATAACAACAATTACTATACTTATTACACTCACAGTTATCAAACTAACTCATATTATTAGCCATATTGTGCTTATATGATCAATAGAACGACAATTACTATACTTATTACTCTTATTAATATCAATCTAACTCATATTATTAGCCGTATTATGCTTATATGATCGATAGGACGACAATTACTATACTCATTACTCTTATTATTATCAATCTAACTCATATTATTAGCCATATTATGCTTATATGATCGATAGGACGACAATTACTATACTCCATACTCGTACTATTATCAATCTAACTCATATTATTAGCCATATTATGGTTATATGACCGATAGAACGACAATTACTATACTTATTACTCTTATTATTATCAATCTAACTCATATTATTAGCCATATTATGCTTATATGATCGATAGGACGACAATTACTATACTCATTACTCTTATTATTATCAATCTAACTCATATTATTAGCCATATTATGCTTATATGATCGATAGGACGACAATTACTATACTCCATACTCGTATTATTATCAATCTAACTCATATTATTAGCCATATTATGGTTATATGACCGATAGAACGACAATTACTATACTTATTACTCTTATTATTATCAATCTAACTCATATTATTAGCCATATTATGCTTATATGATCGATAGGACGACAATTACTATACTCATTACTCTTATTATTATCAATCTAACTCATATTATTAGCCATATTGTGCTTATATGATCGATAGAACGACAATTACTATACTTATTACTCTTATTAATATCAATCTAACTCATATTATTAGCAATATTATGCTTATATGAACGATAGGACGACAATTACTATACTCATTACTCTTATTATTATCAATCTAACTCATATTATTAGCCATATTATGCTTATATGATCGATAGGACGACAATTACTATACTCATTACTCTTATTATTATCAATCTAACTCATATTATTAGCCATATTATGCTTATATGATCGACAGGACGACAATTACTAAACTCCATACTCGTATTATTATCAATCTAACTCATATTATTAGCCATATTATGGTTATATGACCGATAGAACGACAATTACTATACTTATTACTCTTATTATTATCAATCTAACTCATATTATTAGCCATATTGTGCTTATATGACCGATAGAACGACAATTACTATACTTATTACACTCACTATTATCAATCTAACTCATATGTTTAGGCATATTATGGTTATATGATCGATAGGATGACAATTACTATACTCATTACTCTTATTATTATCAATCTAACTCATATTATTAGCCATATTATGCTTATATGATCGATAGGACGACAATTACTATACTCATGACTCTTATTATTATCAATCTAACTCATATTATTAGCCATATTATGCTTATATGATCGATATAACGACAATTACTATACTCATTACACTCACTGTTATCAAACTAACTCATATTATTAGCCATATTATGGTTATATGACCGATAGAACGACATTTACTATACTTATTACACTCACTATTATCAATCTAACTCATATTATTAGCCATATTATGGTTATATGACTGATAGAACGACAATTACTATACTTATTACACTCACTATTATCAATCTAACTCATATGTTTAGGCATATTATGGTTATATGATCGATAGGATGACAATTACTATACTCATTACTCTTATTATTATCAATCTAACTCATATTATTAGCCATATTATGCTTATATGATCCATATAACGACAATTATTATACTTATTACACTCACTGTTATCAATCTAACTCATATTATTAGCCATATTATGGTTATATGACCGATAGAACGACAATTACTATACTTATTACTCTTATTATTATCAATCTAACTCATATTATTAGCCATATTATGCTTATATGATCGATAGGACGACAATTACTGTACTCATTACTCTTATTATTATCAATCTAACTCATATTATTAGCCATATTATGCTTATATGATCGATAGAACGACAATTACTATGCTTATTACACTCACTATTAGCAATCTAACTCATATTATTAACCATATTATGCAGATATGATCGATAGAACGACAATTACTATAGTTATTACTCTTATTCTTATCAATCTAACTCATATTATTAGCCATATTATGCTTATATGATCGATAGAACGACAATTACTATACTTATTACTCTCATTATTATCAATCTAACTCATATTATTAGCCATATTGTGCTTATATGATCGATAGAACGACAATTACTATACTTATTACTCTTATTAATATCAATCTAACTCATATTATTAGCCATATTATGCTTATATGATCGATAGAACGACAATTACTATGCTTATTACACTCACTATTAGCAATCTAACTCATATTATTAACCATATTATGCAGATATGATCGATAGAACGACAATTACTATACTCATTACTCTTATTATTATCAAACTAACTCATATTATTAGCCATATTATGGTTATATGACCGATAGAACGACATTTACTATACTTATTACACTCACTATTATCAATCTAACTCATATTATTAGCCATATTATGGTTATATGACCGATAGAACGACAATTACTATACTTATTACACTCACTATTATCAATCTAACTCATATGATTAGGCATATTATGGTTATATGATCGATAGGATGACAATTACTATACTCATTACTCTTACTATTATCAATCTAACTCATATTATTAGCCATATTATGCTTATATGATCCATATAACGACAATTACTATACTTATTACACTCACTGTTATCAATCTAACTCATATTATTAGCCATATTATGGTTATATGACCGATAGAAGGACAAGTACTATACTTATTACTCTTATTATTATCAATCTAACTCATATTATTAGCCATATTATGCTTATATGATCGATAGGACGACAATTACTATACTCATTACTCTTCTTATTATCAATCTAACTCATATTATTAGCCATATTATGCTTATATGATCGATAGGACGACAATTGCTATACTCATTACTCTTATTATTATCAATCTAACCCATATTATTAGGCATATTATGCTTATATGATCGATATAACGACAATTACTATACTTATTACTCTCATTATTATCAATCTAACTCATATTATTACCCATATTGTGGTTATATGACCGATAGAACGACAATTACTATGCTTATTACTCCTATTATTATCCATCTAACTCATATTATTAGCCATATTGTGCTTATATGATCGATAGAACGACAATTAATATACTTATTACTCTTATTAATATCAATCTAACTCATATTATTAGCCATATTATGCTTATATGATCGATATAACGACAATTACTATACTTATTACACTCACTGTTATCAATCTAACTCATATTATTAGCCATATTATGGTTATATGACCGATAGAACGACAATTACTATACTCATTACTCTTATTATTATCAATCTAACTCATATTATTAGCCATATTATGCTTATATGATCGATAGGACGACAATTACTATACTCATTACTCTTATTATTATCAATCTAACTCATATTATTAGCCATATTATGCTTATATGATCGATAGGACGACAATTACTATACTCATTACTCTTATTATTATCAATCTAACTCATATTATTAGCCATATTGTGCTTATATGATCGATAGGACGACAATTACTATACTCCATACTCGTATTATTATCAATCTAACTCATATTATTAGCCATATTATGGTTATATGACCGATAGAACGACAATTACTATACTCATTACTCTTATTATTATCAATCTAACTCATATTATTAGCCATATTATGCTTATATGATCGATAGAACGACAATTACTATACTCATTACTCATATTATTATCAATCTAAATCATATTATTAGCCATATTATGCTTATATGATGGATATAACAACAATTACTATACTTATTACACTCACAGATATCAAACTAACTCATATTATTAGCCATATTGTGCTTATATGATGAATAGAACGACAATTACTATACTTATTACTCTTATTAATATCAATCTAACTCATATTATTAGCCATATTATGCTTATATGATCGATAGGACGACAATTACTATACTCCATACTCGTATTATTATCAATCTAACTCATATTATTAGCCATATTATGATTATATGACCGATAGAACGACAATTACTATACTCATTACTCTTATTATTATCAATCTAACTCATATTATTAGCCATATTATGCTTATATGATCGATAGGACGACAATTACTATACTCATTACTCATATTATTATCAATCTAAATCATATTATTAGCCATATTATGCTTATATGATGGATATAACAACAATTACTATACTTATTACACTCACAGTTATCAAACTAACTCATATTATTAGCCATATTGTGCTTATATGATCAATAGAACGACAATTACTATACTTATTACTCTTATTAATATCAATCTAACTCATATTATTAGCCATATTATGCTTATATGATCGATATAACGACAATTACTATACTCATTACACTCACTGTTATCAAACTAACTCATATTATTAGCCATATTATGATTATATGACCGATAGAACGACAATTACTATACTTATTACACTCACTATTATCAATCTAACTCATATGATTAGGCATATTATGGTTATATGATCGATAGGATGACAATTACTATACTCATTACTCTTATTATTATCAATCTAACTCATATTATTAGCCATATTATGCTTATATGATCCATATAACGACAATTACTATACTTATTACACTCACTGTTATCAATCTAACTCATATTATTTGGCACATTATTCTTATATGATCGATATAACGACAAGTACTATACTTATTACTCTCATTATTATCAATCTAACTCATATTATTAGCCATATTGTGGTTATATGACCGATAGAACGACAATTACTATGCTTATTACTCTTATTATTATCCATCTAACTCATATGATTAGGCATATTATGGTTATATGATCGATAGGATGACAATTACTATACTCATTACTCTCATTATTATCAATCTAACTCATATTATTAGCCATATTATGCTTATATGATCCATATAACGACAATTACTATACTTATTGCACTCACTGTTATCAATCTAACTCATATTATTAGCCATATTGTGGTTATATGACCGATAGAACGACAATTACTATGCTTGTTACTCTTATTATTATCCATCTAACTCATATTATTAGCCATATTATGCTTATATGATCGATAGGACGACAATTACTATACTCATTACTCTTATTATTATCAATCTAACTCATATTATTAGCCATATTATGCTTATATGAGCGATAGGATGACAATTACTATACTCATTACTCTTATTATTATCAATCTAACTCATATTATTAGCCATATTATGCTTATATGATCCATATAACGACAATTACTATACTTATTACACTCACTGTTATCAATCTAACTCATATTATTAGCCATATTATGGTTATATGACCGATAGAACGACAATTACTATGCTTATTACTCTTATTATTATCAATCTAACTCATATTATTAGCCATATTATGCTTATATGATCGATAGGACGACAATTACTATACTCATTACTCTTATTATTATCAATCTAACTCATATTATTAGCCATATTATGCTTATATGATCGATATAACGACAATTACTATACTCATTACACTCACTGTTATCAAACTAACTCATATTATTAGCCATATTATGGTTATATGACCGATAGAACGACATTTACTATACTTATTACACTCACTATTATCAATCTAACTCATATTATTAGCCATATTATGGTTATATGACCGATAGAACGACAATTACTATACTTATTACACTCACTATTATCAATCTAACTCATATGATTAGGCATATTATGGTTATATGATCGATAGGACGACAATTACTATACTCTTTACTCTTATTATTATCAATCTAACTCATATTATTAGCCATATTATGCTTATATGATCGATATAACGACAATTACTATACTCATTACACTCACTGTTATCAAACTAACTCATATTATTAGCCATATTATGCTTATATGATCGATAGGACGACAATTACTATACTCATTACTCTTATTATTATCAATCTAACTCATATTATTAGCCATATTATGCTTATATGAGCGATAGGATGACAATTACTATACTCATTACTCTTATTATTATCAATCTAACTCATATTATTAGCCATATTATGCTTATATGATCCATATAACGACAATTACTATACTTATTACACTCACTGTTATCAATCTAACTCATATTATTAGCCATATTATGGTTATATGACCGATAGAACGACAATTACTATGCTTATTACTCTTATTATTATCAATCTAACTCATATTATTAGCCATATTATGCTTATATGATCGATAGGACGACAATTACTATACTCATTACTCTTATTATTATCAATCTAACTCATATTATTAGCCATATTATGCTTATATGATCGATATAACGACAATTACTATACTCATTACACTCACTGTTATCAAACTAACTCATATTATTAGCCATATTATGGTTATATGACCGATAGAACGACATTTACTATACTTATTACACTCACTATTATCAATCTAACTCATATTATTAGCCATATTATGGTTATATGACCGATAGAACGACAATTACTATACTTATTACACTCACTATTATCAATCTAACTCATATGTTTAGGCATATTATGGTTATATGATCGATAGGATGACAATTACTATACTCATTACTCTTACTATTATCAATCTAACTCATATTATTAGCCATATTATGCTTATATGATCCATATAACGACAATTACTATACTTATTACACTCACTGTTATCAATCTAACTCATATTATTAGCCATATTATGGTTATATGACCGATAGAAGGACAAGTACTATACTTATTACTCTTATTATTATCAATCTAACTCATATTATTAGCCATATTATGCTTATATGATCGATAGGACGACAATTACTATACTCATTACTCTTCTTATTATCAATCTAACTCATATTATTAGCCATATTATGCTTATATGATCGATAGGACGACAATTGCTATACTCATTACTCTTATTATTATCAATCTAACCCATATTATTAGGCATATTATGCTTATATGATCGATATAACGACAATTACTATACTTATTACTCTCATTATTATCAATCTAACTCATATTATTACCCATATTGTGGTTATATGACCGATAGAACGACAATTACTATGCTTATTACTCCTATTATTATCCATCTAACTCATATTATTAGCCATATTGTGCTTATATGATCGATAGAACGACAATTAATATACTTATTACTCTTATTAATATCAATCTAACTCATATTATTAGCCATATTATGCTTATATGATCGATATAACGACAATTACTATACTTATTACACTCACTGTTATCAATCTAACTCATATTATTAGCCATATTATGGTTATATGACCGATAGAACGACAATTACTATACTCATTACTCTTATTATTATCAATCTAACTCATATTATTAGCCATATTATGCTTATATGATCGATAGGACGACAATTACTATACTCATTACTCTTATTATTATCAATCTAACTCATATTATTAGCCTTATTATGCTTATATGATCGATAGGACGACAATTACTATACTCATTACTCTTATTATTATCAATCTAACTCATATTATTAGCCATATTGTGCTTATATGATCGATAGAACGACAATTACTATACTTATTACTCTTATTAATATCAATCTAACTCATATTATTAGCAATATTATGCTTATATGATCGATAGGACGACAATTACTATACTCATTACTCTTATTATTATCAATCTAACTCATATTATTAGCCATATTATGCTTATATGATCGATAGGACGACAATTACTATACTCATTACTCTTATTATTATCAATCTAACTCATATTATTAGCCATATTATGCTTATATGATCGACAGGACGACAATTACTAAACTCCATACTCGTATTATTATCAATCTAACTCATATTATTAGCCATATTATGGTTATATGACCGATAGAACGACAATTACTATACTTATTACTCTTATTATTATCAATCTAACTCATATTATTAGCCATATTGTGCTTATATGACCGATAGAACGACAATTACTATACTTATTACACTCACTATTATCAATCTAACTCATATGTTTAGGCATATTATGGTTATATGATCGATAGGATGACAATTACTATACTCATTACTCTTATTATTATCAATCTAACTCATATTATTAGCCATATTATGCTTATATGATCGATAGGACGACAATTACTATACTCATGACTCTTATTATTATCAATCTAACTCATATTATTAGCCATATTATGCTTATATGATCGATATAACGACAATTACTATACTCATTACACTCACTGTTATCAAACTAACTCATATTATTAGCCATATTATGGTTATATGACCGATAGAACGACATTTACTATACTTATTACACTCACTATTATCAATCTAACTCATATTATTAGCCATATTATGGTTATATGACTGATAGAACGACAATTACTATACTTATTACACTCACTATTATCAATCTAACTCATATGTTTAGGCATATTATGGTTATATGATCGATAGGATGACAATTACTATACTCATTACTCTTATTATTATCAATCTAACTCATATTATTAGCCATATTATGCTTATATGATCGATAGGACGACAATTACTATACTCATTACTCATATTATTATCAATCTAAATCATATTATTAGCCATATTATGCTTATATGATGGATATAACAACAATTACTATACTTATTACACTCACAGTTATCAAACTAACTCATATTATTAGCCATATTGTGCTTATATGATCAATAGAACGACAATTACTATACTTATTACTCTTATTAATATCAATCTAACTCATATTATTAGCCATATTATGCTTATATGATCGATATAACGACAATTACTATACTCATTACACTCACTGTTATCAAACTAACTCATATTATTAGCCATATTATGATTATATGACCGATAGAACGACAATTACTATACTTATTACACTCACTATTATCAATCTAACTCATATGATTAGGCATATTATGGTTATATGATCGATAGGATGACAATTACTATACTCATTACTCTTATTATTATCAATCTAACTCATATTATTAGCCATATTATGCTTATATGATCCATATAACGACAATTACTATACTTATTACACTCACTGTTATCAATCTAACTCATATTATTTGGCACATTATTCTTATATGATCGATATAACGACAAGTACTATACTTATTACTCTCATTATTATCAATCTAACTCATATTATTAGCCATATTGTGGTTATATGACCGATAGAACGACAATTACTATGCTTATTACTCTTATTATTATCCATCTAACTCATATGATTAGGCATATTATGGTTATATGATCGATAGGATGACAATTACTATACTCATTACTCTCATTATTATCAATCTAACTCATATTATTAGCCATATTATGCTTATATGATCCATATAACGACAATTACTATACTTATTGCACTCACTGTTATCAATCTAACTCATATTATTAGCCATATTGTGGTTATATGACCGATAGAACGACAATTACTATGCTTGTTACTCTTATTATTATCCATCTAACTCATATTATTAGCCATATTATGCTTATATGATCGATAGGACGACAATTACTATACTCATTACTCTTATTATTATCAATCTAACTCATATTATTAGCCATATTATGCTTATATGAGCGATAGGATGACAATTACTATACTCATTACTCTTATTATTATCAATCTAACTCATATTATTAGCCATATTATGCTTATATGATCCATATAACGACAATTACTATACTTATTACACTCACTGTTATCAATCTAACTCATATTATTAGCCATATTATGGTTATATGACCGATAGAACGACAATTACTATGCTTATTACTCTTATTATTATCAATCTAACTCATATTATTAGCCATATTATGCTTATATGATCGATAGGACGACAATTACTATACTCATTACTCTTATTATTATCAATCTAACTCATATTATTAGCCATATTATGCTTATATGATCGATATAACGACAATTACTATACTCATTACACTCACTGTTATCAAACTAACTCATATTATTAGCCATATTATGGTTATATGACCGATAGAACGACATTTACTATACTTATTACACTCACTATTATCAATCTAACTCATATTATTAGCCATATTATGGTTATATGACCGATAGAACGACAATTACTATACTTATTACACTCACAATTATCAATCTAACTCATATGATTAGGCATATTATGGTTATATGATCGATAGGACGACAATTACTATACTCTTTACTCTTATTATTATCAATCTAACTCATATTATTAGCCATATTATGCTTATATGATCGATATAACGACAATTACTATACTCATTACACTCACTGTTATCAAACTAACTCATATTATTAGCCATATTATGCTTATATGATCGATAGGACGACAATTACTATACTCATTACTCTTATTATTATCAATCTAACTCATATTATTAGCCATATTATGCTTATATGAGCGATAGGATGACAATTACTATACTCATTACTCTTATTATTATCAATCTAACTCATATTATTAGCCATATTATGCTTATATGATCCATATAACGACAATTACTATACTTATTACACTCACTGTTATCAATCTAACTCATATTATTAGCCATATTATGGTTATATGACCGATAGAACGACAATTACTATGCTTATTACTCTTATTATTATCAATCTAACTCATATTATTAGCCATATTATGCTTATATGATCGATAGGACGACAATTACTATACTCATTACTCTTATTATTATCAATCTAACTCATATTATTAGCCATATTATGCTTATATGATCGATATAACGACAATTACTATACTCATTACACTCACTGTTATCAAACTAACTCATATTATTAGCCATATTATGGTTATATGACCGATAGAACGACATTTACTATACTTATTACACTCACTATTATCAATCTAACTCATATTATTAGCCATATTATGGTTATATGACCGATAGAACGACAATTACTATACTTATTACACTCACTATTATCAATCTAACTCATATGTTTAGGCATATTATGGTTATATGATCGATAGGATGACAATTACTATACTCATTACTCTTACTATTATCAATCTAACTCATATTATTAGCCATATTATGCTTATATGATCCATATAACGACAATTACTATACTTATTACACTCACTGTTATCAATCTAACTCATATTATTAGCCATATTATGGTTATATGACCGATAGAAGGACAAGTACTATACTTATTACTCTTATTATTATCAATCTAACTCATATTATTAGCCATATTATGCTTATATGATCGATAGGACGACAATTACTATACTCATTACTCTTCTTATTATCAATCTAACTCATATTATTAGCCATATTATGCTTATATGATTGATAGGACGACAATTGCTATACTCATTACTCTTATTATTATCAATCTAACCCATATTATTAGGCATATTATGCTTATATGATCGATATAACGACAATTACTATACTTATTACTCTCATTATTATCAATCTAACTCATATTATTACCCATATTGTGGTTATATGACCGATAGAACGACAATTACTATGCTTATTACTCCTATTATTATCCATCTAACTCATATTATTAGCCATATTGTGCTTATATGATCGATAGAACGACAATTAATATACTTATTACTCTTATTAATATCAATCTAACTCATATTATTAGCCATATTATGCTTATATGATCGATATAACGACAATTACTATACTTATTACACTCACTGTTATCAATCTAACTCATATTATTAGCCATATTATGGTTATATGACCGATAGAACGACAATTACTATACTCATTACTCTTATTATTATCAATCTAACTCATATTATTAGCCATATTATGCTTATATGATCGATAGGACGACAATTACTATACTCATTACTCTTATTATTATCAATCTAACTCATATTATTAGCCTTATTATGCTTATATGATCGATAGGACGACAATTACTATACTCATTACTCTTATTATTATCAATCTAACTCATATTATTAGCCATATTGTGCTTATATGATCGATAGAACGACAATTACTATACTTATTACTCTTATTAATATCAATCTAACTCATATTATTAGCAATATTATGCTTATATGATCGATAGGACGACAATTACTATACTCATTACTCTTATTATTATCAATCTAACTCATATTATTAGCCATATTATGCTTATATGATCGATAGGACGACAATTACTATACTCATTACTCTTATTATTATCAATCTAACTCATATTATTAGCCATATTATGCTTATATGATCGACAGGACGACAATTACTAAACTCCATACTCGTATTATTATCAATCTAACTCATATTATTAGCCATATTATGGTTATATGACCGATAGAACGACAATTACTATACTTATTACTCTTATTATTATCAATCTAACTCATATTATTAGCCATATTGTGCTTATATGACCGATAGAACGACAATTACTATACTTATTACACTCACTATTATCAATCTAACTCATATGTTTAGGCATATTATGGTTATATGATCGATAGGATGACAATTACTATACTCATTACTCTTATTATTATCAATCTAACTCATATTATTAGCCATATTATGCTTATATGATCGATAGGACGACAATTACTATACTCATGACTCTTATTATTATCAATCTAACTCATATTATTAGCCATATTATGCTTATATGATCGATATAACGACAATTACTATACTCATTACACTCACTGTTATCAAACTAACTCATATTATTAGCCATATTATGGTTATATGACCGATAGAACGACATTTACTATACTTATTACACTCACTATTATCAATCTAACTCATATTATTAGCCATATTATGGTTATATGACTGATAGAACGACAATTACTATACTTATTACACTCACTATTATCAATCTAACTCATATGTTTAGGCATATTATGGTTATATGATCGATAGGATGACAATTACTATACTCATTACTCTTATTATTATCAATCTAACTCATATTATTAGCCATATTATGCTTATATGATCCATATAACGACAATTATTATACTTATTACACTCACTGTTATCAATCTAACTCATATTATTAGCCATATTATGGTTATATGACCGATAGAACGACAATTACTATACTTATTACTCTTATTATTATCAATCTAACTCATATTATTAGCCATATTATGCTTATATGATCGATAGGACGACAATTACTATACTCATTACTCTTATTATTATCAATCTAACTCATATTATTAGCCATATTATGCTTATATGATCGATAGAACGACAATTACTATGCTTATTACACTCACTATTAGCAATCTAACTCATATTATTAACCATATTATGCAGATATGATCGATAGAACGACAATTACTATAGTTATTACTCTTATTCTTATCAATCTAACTCATATTATTAGCCATATTATGCTTATATGATCGATAGAACGACAATTACTATACTTATTACTCTCATTATTATCAATCTAACTCATATTATTAGCCATATTGTGCTTATATGATCGATAGAACGACAATTACTATACTTATTACTCTTATTAATATCAATCTAACTCATATTATTAGCCATATTATGCTTATATGATCGATAGAACGACAATTACTATGCTTATTACACTCACTATTAGCAATCTAACTCATATTATTAACCATATTATGCAGATATGATCGATAGAACGACAATTACTATACTCATTACTCTTATTATTATCAATCTAACTCATATTATTAGCCATATTATGCTTATATGATCGATAGGACGACAATTACTATACTCATTACTCTTATTATTATCAATCTAACTCATATTATTAGCCATATTATGCTTATATGATCGATATAACGACAATTACTATACTCATTACACTCACTGTTATCAAACTAACTCATATTATTAGCCATATTATGGTTATATGACCGATAGAACGACATTTACTATACTTATTACACTCACTATTATCAATCTAACTCATATTATTAGCCATATTATGGTTATATGACCGATAGAACGACAATTACTATACTTATTACACTCACTGTTATCAATCTAACTCATATTATTAGCCATATTATGGTTATATGACCGATAGAAGGACAAGTACTATACTTATTACTCTTATTATTATCAATCTAACTCATATTATTAGCCATATTATGCTTATATGATCGATAGGACGACAATTACTATACTCATTACTCTTCTTATTATCAATCTAACTCATATTATTAGCCATATTATGCTTATATGATCGATAGGACGACAATTGCTATACTCATTACTCTTATTATTATCAATCTAACCCATATTATTAGGCATATTATGCTTATATGATCGATATAACGACAATTACTATACTTATTACTCTCATTATTATCAATCTAACTCATATTATTACCCATATTGTGGTTATATGACCGATAGAACGACAATTACTATGCTTATTACTCCTATTATTATCCATCTAACTCATATTATTAGCCATATTGTGCTTATATGATCGATAGAACGACAATTAATATACTTATTACTCTTATTAATATCAATCTAACTCATATTATTAGCCATATTATGCTTATATGATCGATATAACGACAATTACTATACTTATTACACTCCCTGTTATCAATCTAACTCATATTATTAGCCATATTATGGTTATATGACCGATAGAACGACAATTACTATACTCATTACTCTTATTATTATCAATCTAACTCATATTATTAGCCATATTATGCTTATATGATCGATAGGACGACAATTACTATACTCATTACTCTTATTATTATCAATCTAACTCATATTATTAGCCATATTATGCTTATATGATCGATAGGACGACAATTACTATACTCATTACTCTTATTATTATCAATCTAACTCATATTATTAGCCATATTGTGCTTATATGATCGATAGGACGACAATTACTATACTCCATACTCGTATTATTATCAATCTAACTCATATTATTAGCCATATTATGCTTATATGATCGATAGGACGACAATTACTATACTCCATACTCGTATTATTATCAATCTAACTCATATTATTAGCCATATTATGGTTATATGACCGATAGAACGACAATTACTATACTCATTACTCTTATTATTATCAATCTAACTCATATTATTAGCCATATTATGCTTATATGATCGATAGGACGACAATTACTATACTCATTACTCATATTATTATCAATCTAAATCATATTATTAGCCATATTATGCTTATATGATGGATATAACAACAATTACTATACTTATTACACTCACAGTTATCAAACTAACTCATATTATTAGCCATATTGTGCTTATATGATCAATAGAACGACAATTACTATACTTATTACTCTTATTAATATCAATCTAACTCATATTATTAGCCATATTATGCTTATATGATCGATATAACGACAATTACTATACTCATTACACTCACTGTTATCAAACTAACTCATATTATTAGCCATATTATGATTATATGACCGATAGAACGACAATTACTATACTTATTACACTCACTATTATCAATCTAACTCATATGATTAGGCATATTATGGTTATATGATCGATAGGATGACAATTACTATACTCATTACTCTTATTATTATCAATCTAACTCATATTATTAGCCATATTATGCTTATATGATCCATATAACGACAATTACTATACTTATTACACTCACTGTTATCAATCTAACTCATATTATTTGGCACATTATGCTTATATGATCGATATAACGACAAGTACTATACTTATTACTCTCATTATTATCAATCTAACTCATATTATTAGCCATATTATGCTTATATGATCGATAGGACGACAATTACTATACTTATTACACTCACTGTTATCAATCTAACTCATATTATTAGCCATATTGTGGTTATATGACCGATAGAACGACAATTACTATGCTTGTTACTCTTATTATTATCAATCTAACTCATATTATTAGCCATATTATGCTTATATGATCGATAGGACGACAATTACTATACTCATTACTCTTATTATTATCAATCTAACTCATATTATTAGCCATATTATGCTTATATGAGCGATAGGATGACAATTACTATACTCATTACTCTTATTATTATCAATCTAACTCATATTATTAGCCATATTATGCTTATATGATCCATATAACGACAATTACTATACTTATTACACTCACTGTTATCAATCTAACTCATATTATTAGCCATATTATGGTTATATGACCGATAGAACGACAATTACTATGCTTATTACTCTTATTATTATCAATCTAACTCATATTATTAGCCATATTATGCTTATATGATCGATAGGACGACAATTACTATACTTATTACACTCACTGTTATCAATCTAACTCATATTATTAGCCATATTATGGTTATATGACCGATAGAACGACAATTACTATGCTTATTACTCTTATTATTATCAATCTAACTCATATTATTAGCCATATTATGCTTATATGATCGATAGGACGACAATTACTATACTCATTACTCTTATTATTATCAATCTAACTCATATTATTAGCCATATTATGCTTATATGATCGATATAACGACAATTACTATACTCATTACACTCACTGTTATCAAACTAACTCATATTATTAGCCATATTATGGTTATATGACCGATAGAACGACAATTACTATACTTATTACACTCACTATTATCAATCTAACTCATATGTTTAGGCATATTATGGTTATATGATCGATAGGATGACAATTACTATACTCATTACTCTTACTATTATCAATCTAACTCATATTATTAGCCATATTATGCTTATATGATCCATATAACGACAATTACTATACTTATTACACTCACTGTTATCAATCTAACTCATATTATTAGCCATATTATGGTTATATGACCGATAGAAGGACAAGTACTATACTTATTACTCTTATTATTATCAATCTAACTCATATTATTAGCCATATTATGCTTATATGATCGATAGGACGACAATTACTATACTCATTACTCTTCTTATTATCAATCTAACTCATATTATTAGCCATATTATGCTTATATGATCGATAGGACGACAATTGCTATACTCATTACTCTTATTATTATCAATCTAACCCATATTATTAGGCATATTATGCTTATATGATCGATATAACGACAATTACTATACTTATTACTCTCATTATTATCAATCTAACTCATATTATTACCCATATTGTGGTTATATGACCGATAGAACGACAATTACTATGCTTATTACTCCTATTATTATCCATCTAACTCATATTATTAGCCATATTGTGCTTATATGATCGATAGAACGACAATTAATATACTTATTACTCTTATTAATATCAATCTAACTCATATTATTAGCCATATTATGCTTATATGATCGATATAACGACAATTACTATACTTATTACACTCACTGTTATCAATCTAACTCATATTATTAGCCATATTATGGTTATATGACCGATAGAACGACAATTACTATACTCATTACTCTTATTATTATCAATCTAACTCATATTATTAGCCATATTATGCTTATATGATCGATAGGACGACAATTACTATACTCATTACTCTTATTATTATCAATCTAACTCATATTATTAGCCTTATTATGCTTATATGATCGATAGGACGACAATTACTATACTCATTACTCTTATTATTATCAATCTAACTCATATTATTAGCCATATTGTGCTTATATGATCGATAGGACGACAATTACTATACTCCATACTCGTATTATTATCAATCTAACTCATATTATTAGCCATATTATGGTTATATGACCGATAGAACGACAATTACTATACTCATTACTCTTATTATTATCAATCTAACTCATATTATTAGCCATATTATGCTTATATGATCGATAGAACGACAATTACTATACTCATTACTCATATTATTATCAATCTAAATCATATTATTAGCCATATTATGCTTATATGATGGATATAACAACAATTACTATACTTATTACACTCACAGTTATCAAACTAACTCATATTATTAGCCATATTGTGCTTATATGATGAATAGAACGACAATTACTATACTTATTACTCTTATTAATATCAATCTAACTCATATTATTAGCCATATTATGCTTATATGATCGATCGGACGACAATTACTATACTCCATACTCGTATTATTATCAATCTAACTCATATTATTAGCCATATTATGGTTATATGACCGATAGAACGACAACTACTATACTCATTACTCTTATTATTATCAATCTAACTCATATTATTAGCCATATTATGCTTATATGATCGATAGGACGACAATTACTATACTCATTACTCATATTATTATCAATCTAAATCATATTATTAGCCATATTATGCTTATATGATGGATATAACAACAATTACTATACTTATTACACTCACAGTTATCAAACTAACTCATATTATTAGCCATATTGTGCTTATATGATCAATAGAACGACAATTACTATACTTATTACTCTTATTAATATCAATCTAACTCATATTATTAGCCATATTATGCTTATATGATCGATATAACGACAATTACTATACTTATTACTCTCATTATTATCAATCTAACTCATATTATTAGCCATATTGTGGTTATATGACCGATAGAACGACAATTACTATGCTTATTACTCTTATTATTATCCATCTAACTCATATGATTAGGCATATTATGGTTATATGATCGATAGGATGACAATTACTATACTCATTACTCTCATTATTATCAATCTAACTCATATTATTAGCCATATTATGCTTATATGATCCATATAACGACAATTACTATACTTATTACACTCACTGTTATCAATCTAACTCATATTATTAGCCATATTGTGGTTATATGACCGATAGAACGACAATTACTATGCTTGTTACTCTTATTATTATCCATCTAACTCATATTATTAGCCATATTATGCTTATATGATCGATAGGACGACAATTACTATACTCATTACTCTTATTATTATCAATCTAACTCATATTATTAGCCATATTATGCTTATATGAGCGATAGGATGACAATTACTATACTCATTACTCTTATTATTATCAATCTAACTCATATTATTAGCCATATTATGCTTATATGATCCATATAACGACAATTACTATACTTATTACACTCACTGTTATCAATCTAACTCATATTATTAGCCATATTATGGTTATATGACCGATAGAACGACAATTACTATGCTTATTACTCTTATTATTATCAATCTAACTCATATTATTAGCCATATTATGCTTATATGATCGATAGGACGACAATTACTATACTCATTACTCTTATTATTATCAATCTAACTCATATTATTAGCCATATTATGCTTATATGATCGATATAACGACAATTACTATACTCATTACACTCACTGTTATCAAACTAACTCATATTATTAGCCATATTATGGTTATATGACCGATAGAACGACATTTACTATACTTATTACACTCACTATTATCAATCTAACTCATATTATTAGCCATATTATGGTTATATGACCGATAGAACGACAATTACTATACTTATTACACTCACTATTATCAATCTAACTCATATGCTTAGGCATATTATGGTTATATGATCGATAGGATGACAATTACTATACTCATTACTCTTATTATTATCAATCTAACTCATATTATTAGCCATATTATGCTTATATGATCCATATAACGACAATTACTATACTTATTACACTCACTGTTATCAATCTAACTCATATTATTAGCCATATTATGGTTATATGACCGATAGAACGACAATTACTATACTTATTACTCTTATTATTATCAATCTAACTCATATTATTAGCCATATTATGCTTATATGATCGATAGGACGACAATTACTATACTCATTACTCTTATTATTATCAATCTAACTCATATTATTAGCCATATTATGCTTATATGATCGATAGAACGACAATTACTATGCTTATTACACTCACTATTATCAATCTAACTCATATTATTAACCATATTATGCAGATATGATCGATAGAACGACAATTACTATACTTATTACTCTTATTCTTATCAATCTAACTCATATTATTAGCCATATTATGCTTATATGATCGATAGAACGACAATTACTATACTTATTACTCTCATTATTATCAATCTAACTCATATTATTAGCCATATTGTGCTTATATGATCGATAGATCGACAATTACTATACTTATTACTCTTATTAATATCAATCTAACTCATATTATTACCCATATTATGCTTATATGATCGATAGGACGACAATTACTATACTCATTACTCTTATTATTATCAATCTAACTCATATTATTAGCCATATTATGCTTATATGATCGATAGGACGACAATTACTGTACTCATTACTCTTATTATTATCAATCTAACTCATATTATTAGCCATATTATGCTTATATGATCGATAGGACGACAATTACTATACTCCATACTCGTATTATTATCAATCTAACTCATATTATTAGCCATATTATGGTTATATGACCGATAGAACGACAATTACTATACTTATTACTCTTATTATTATCAATCTAACTCATATTATTAGCCATATTATGCTTATATGATCGATAGGACGACAATTACTATACTCATTACTCTTATTATTATCAATCTAACTCATATTATTAGCCATATTGTGCTTATATGATCGATAGAACGACAATTACTATACTTATTACTCTTATTAATATCAATCTAACTCATATTATTAGCAATATTATGCTTATATGATCGATAGGACGACAATTACTATACTCATTACTCTTATTATTATCAATCTAACTCATATTATTAGCCATATTATGCTTATATGATCGATAGGACGACAATTACTATACTCATTACTCTTATTATTATCAATCTAAAACATATTATTTGCCATATTATGCTTATATGATGGATATAACAACAATTACTATACTTATTACACTCACAGTTATCAAACTAACTCATATTATTAGCCATATTGTGCTTATATGATCGATAGAACGACAATTACTATACTTATTACTCTTATTAATATCAATCTAACTCATATTATTAGCCATATTATGATTATATGACCGATAGAACGACAATTACTATACTTATTACACTCACTATTATCAATCTAACTCATATGATTAGGCATATTATGGTTATATGATCGATAGGATGACAATTACTATACTCATTACTCTTATTATTATCAATCTAACTCATATTATTAGCCATATTATGCTTATATGACCGATAGAACGACAATTACTATACTTATTACACTCACTATTATCAATATAACTCATATTATTAGCCATATTATGGTTATATGACCGATAGAACGACAATTACTATACTTATTACTCTTATTATTATCAATCTAACTCATATTATTAGCCATATTATGCTTATATGATCGATAGGACGACAATTACTATACTCATTACTCTTATTATTATCAATCTAACTCATATTATTAGCCATATTATGCTTATATGATCGATAGGACGACAATTACTATACTCCATACTCGTATTATTATCAATCTAACTCATATTATTAGCCATATTATGGTTATATGACCGATAGAACGACAATTACTATACTTATTACTCATATTATTATCAATCTAAATCATATTATTAGCCATATTATGCTTATATGATTGATAGGACGACAATTACTATACTCATTACTCATATTATTATCAATCTAAATCATATTATTAGCCATATTATGCTTATATGATGGATATAACAACAATTACTATACTTATTACACTCACAGTTATCAAACTAACTCATATTATTAGCCATATTGTGCTTATATGATCAATAGAACGACAATTACTATACATATTACTCTTATTAATATCAATCTAACTCATATTATTAGCCATATTATGCTTATATGATCGATATAACGACAATTACTATACTCATTACACTCACTGTTATCAAACTAACTCATATTATTAGCCATATTATGATTATATGACCGATAGAACGACAATTACTATACTTATTACACTCACTATTATCAATCTAACTCATATGATTAGGCATATTATGGTTATATGGTCGATAGGATGACAATTACTATACTCATTACTCTTATTATTATCAATCTAACTCATATTATTAGCCATATTATGCTTATATGATCCATATAACGACAATTACTATACTTATTACACTCACTGTTATCAATCTAACTCATATTATTTGGCACATTATGCTTATATGATCGATATAACGAGAATTACTATACTTATTACTCTCATTATTATCAATCTAACTCATATTATTAGCCATATTGTGGCTATATGACCGATAGAACGACAATTACTATGCTTGTTACTCTTATTATTATCCATCTAACTCATATTATTAGCCATATTATGCTTATATGATCGATAGGACGACAATTACTATACTCATTACTCTTATTATTATCAATCTAACTCATATTATTAGCCATATTATGCTTATATGAGCGATAGGATGACAATTACTATACTCATTACTCTTATTATTATCAATCTAACTCATATTATTAGCCATATTATGCTTATATGATCCATATAACGACAATTACTATACTTATTACACTCACTGTTATCAATCTAACTCATATTATTAGCCATATTATGGTTATATGACCGATAGAACGACAATTACTATGCTTATTACTCTTATTATTATCAATCTAACTCATATTATTAGCCATATTATGCTTATATGATCGATAGGACGACAATTACTATACTCTTTACTCTTATTATTATCAATCTAACTCATATTATTAGCCATATTATGCTTATATGATCGATATAACGACAATTACTATACTCATTACACTCACTGTTATCAAACTAACTCATATTATTAGCCATATTATGGTTATATGACCGATAGAACGACATTTACTATACTTATTACACTCACTATTATCAATCTAACTCATATTATTAGCCATATTATGGTTATATGACCGATAGAACGACAATTACTATACTTATTACACTCACTATTATCAATCTAACTCATATGTTTAGGCATATTATGGTTATATGATCGATAGGATGACAATTACTATACTCATTACTCTTATTATTATCAATCTAACTCATATTATTAGCCATATTATGCTTATATGATCCATATAACGACAATTAATATACTTATTACACTCACTGTTATCAATCTAACTCATATTATTAGCCATATTATGGTTATATGACCGATAGAACGACAATTACTATACTTATTACTCTTATTATTATCAATCTAACTCATATTATTAGCCATATTATGCTTATATGATCGATAGGACGACAATTACTACACTCATTACTCTTATTATTATCAATCTAACTCATATTATTAGCCATATTATGCTTATATGATCGATAGAACGACAATTACTATGCTTATTACACTCACTATTATCAATCTAACTCATATTATTAACCATATTATGCAGATATGATCGATAGAACGACAATTACTATACTTATTACTCTTATTCTTATCAATCTAACTCATATTATTAGCCATATTATGCTTATATGATCGATAGAACGACAATTACTATACTTATTACTCTCATTATTATCAATCTAACTCATATTATTAGCCATATTGTGCTTATATGATCGATAGAACGACAATTACTATACTTATTACTCCTATTAATATCAATCTAACTCATATTATTACCCATATTATGCTTATATGATCGATAGGACGACAATTACTATACTCATTACTCTTATTATTATCAATCTAACTCATATTATTAGCCATATTATGCTTATATGATCGATAGGACGACAATTACTATACTCATTACTCTTATTATTATCAATCTAACTCATATTATTAGCCATATTATGCTTATATGATCGATATAACGACAATTACTATACTCATCACACTCACTGTTATCAAACTAACTCATATTATTAGCCATATTATGGTTATATGACCGATAGAACGACATTTACTATACTTATTACACTCACTATTATCAATCGAACTCATATTATTAACCATATTATGGTTATATGACCGATAGAACGACAATTACTATACTTATTACACTCACTATTATCAATCTAACTCATATGATTAGGCATATTATGGTTATATGATCGATAGGACGACAATTACTATACTCTTTACTCTTATTATTATCAATCTAACTCATATTATTAGCCATATTATGCTTATATGATCGATATAACGACAATTACTATACTCATTACACTCACTGTTATCAAACTAACTCATATTATTAGCCATATTATGGTTATATGACCGATAGAACGACATTTACTATACTTATTACACTCACTATTATCAATCTAACTCATATTATTAGCCATATTATGGTTATATGACCGATAGAACGACAATTACTATACTTATTACACTCACTATTATCAATCTAACTCATATGTTTAGGCATATTATGGTTATATGATCGATAGGATGACAATTACTATACTCATTACTCTTATTATTATCAATCTAACTCATATTATTAGCCATATTATGCTTATATGATCCATATAACGACAATTAATATACTTATTACACTCACTGTTATCAATCTAACTCATATTATTAGCCATATTATGGTTATATGACCGATAGAACGACAATTACTATACTTATTACTCTTATTATTATCAATCTAACTCATATTATTAGCCATATTATGCTTATATGATCGATAGGACGACAATTACTACACTCATTACTCTTATTATTATCAATCTAACTCATATTATTAGCCATATTATGCTTATATGATCGATAGAACGACAATTACTATGCTTATTACACTCACTATTATCAATCTAACTCATATTATTAACCATATTATGCAGATATGATCGATAGAACGACAATTACTATACTTATTACTCTTATTCTTATCAATCTAACTCATATTATTAGCCATATTATGCTTATATGATCGATAGAACGACAATTACTATACTTATTACTCTCATTATTATCAATCTAACTCATATTATTAGCCATATTGTGCTTATATGATCGATAGAACGACAATTACTATACTTATTACTCCTATTAATATCAATCTAACTCATATTATTACCCATATTATGCTTATATGATCGATAGGACGACAATTACTATACTCATTACTCTTATTATTATCAATCTAACTCATATTATTAGCCATATTATGCTTATATGATCGATAGGACGACAATTACTATACTCATTACTCTTATTATTATCAATCTAACTCATATTATTAGCCATATTATGCTTATATGATCGATATAACGACAATTACTATACTCATCACACTCACTGTTATCAAACTAACTCATATTATTAGCCATATTATGGTTATATGACCGATAGAACGACATTTACTATACTTATTACACTCACTATTATCAATCGAACTCATATTATTAACCATATTATGGTTATATGACCGATAGAACGACAATTACTATACTTATTACACTCACTATTATCAATCTAACTCATATGATTAGGCATATTATGGTTATATGATCGATAGGATGACAATTACTTTACTCATTACTCCTATTATTATCAATCTAACTCATATTATTAGCCATATTATGCTTATATGATCCATATAACGACAATTACTATACTTATTACACTCACTGTTATCAATCTAACTCATATTATTAGCCATATTATGCTTATATGATCGATAGAACGACAATTACTATACTTATTACTCTCATTATTATCAATCTAACTCATATTATTAGCCATATTATGCTTGTATGATCGATAGAACGACAATTACTATACTTATTACTCTCATTATTATCAATCTAACTCATATTATTAGCCATATTATGCTTATATGATCGATAGAACGACAATTACTATGCTTATTACACTCACTATTAGCAATCTAACTCATATTATTAACCATATTATGCAGATATGATCGATAGAACGACAATTACTATACTCATTACTCTTATTATTATCAATCTAACTCATATTATTAGCCGTATTATGCTTATATGATCGATATAACGACAATTACTATACTCATTACACTCACTGTTATCAAACTAATTCATATTATTAGCAATATTATGGTTATATGACCGATAGAACGACATTTACTATACTTATTACACTCACTATTATCAATCTAACTCATATTATTAGCCATATTATGGTTATATGACCGATAGAACGACAATTACTATACTTATTACACTCACTATTATCAATCTAACTCATATGATTAGGCATATTATGGTTATATGATCGATAGCATGACAATTACTATACTCATTACTCTTATTGTTATCAATCTAACTCATATTATTAGCCATATTATGCTTATATGATCCATATAACGACAATTACTATACTTATTACACTCACTGTTATCAATCTAACTCATATTATTAGCCATATTATGGTTATATGACCGATAGGAGGACAATTACTATACTTATTACTCTTATTATTATCAATCTAACTCATATTATTAGCCATATTATGCTTATATGATCGATAGGATGACAATTACTATACTCATTACTCTTATTATTATCAATCTGACTCATATTATTAGCCATATTATGGTTATATGACCGATAGAACGACAATTACTATACTTATTACTCTTATTATTATCAATCTAACTCATATTATTAGCCATATTGTGCTTATATGACCGATAGAACGACAATTACTATACTTATTACACTCACTATTATCAATCTAACTCATATGTTTAGGCATGTTATGGTTATATGATCGATAGGATGACAATTACTATACTCATTACTCTTATTATTATCAATCTAACTCATATTATTAGCCATATTATGCTTATATGATCGATAGGACGACAATTACTATACTCATTACTCTTATTATTATCAATCTAACTCATATTATTAACCATATTATGCTTATATGATCGATATAACGACAATTACTATACTCATTACACTCACTGTTATCAAACTAACTCATATTATTAGCCATATTATGGTTATATGACCGATAGAACGACATTTACTATACTTATTACACTCACTGTTATCAATCTAACTCATATTATTAGCCATATTATGGTTTGTGACGGATCGGTGGGGGAAAACCCGAAGGGGGTTCCCTGGAGTGGGGGCAGTTAGGGAAAACGGCCCTCCACGCACCGATGCTCACACCCACGGACGATTTCTTTAATGGGGCGCCAGTGCTAATGCACTCGTCCGTAGTAATCGCCCTTCCGGCTGCTCTGTCGGGAGCGGGAATCAGAGGGGGTCAGAAAAAAACTAGTAAAAGACCCGCGAGTTCGTATCCAATAGAAAGTGCTTTTATTCGGGCCTCCAAGTAGGCCACGTAAGCAGAACAGAAAAAAAATGAATTCGCGTGGGCCCCACGCGTTACAAGCAACGGTCGAGGAAAAGGGGTCGACTCGCCAGTTGCGAGGGAGGCTTTCGCGGCGCGGGGGCTCACGGTACGCGCGAGTACAGAAAATATAGAAATGCAAAGGAACGCTGAGGTATTCGCCCGCGAAGGAACACGCCCTCTTAGGGGCCGTGGACAGCAAGGGGCGTTGGTCCTGAATACCAAAATACAGCGTACGAAAAAAAAACTAAATGAGAGGGGACGGTGTCGTATGAACCGTCCGCGGCCTCTAGGGTCCTCGTCACTGGGGCCAGGGGTCCTATCGCCCTCGCCCACGCGCAAATGAATAATGAAATCCAAGAGAAGGGTAAGGAGATGACTCCTACCTTTTTGCGCTGGTGTACTCCCAAAAAAGATTCCACACAGGGGCGGCGGCGACACACACTCCACGCAGGCACACACAAAAAGAGAGAAGAATAGCACAAAAAAAACGGAACGCACCACTCAGATTCGGAAAACAAAACGGAGACGTACAACACACGAAATAGGGAAGAAAAAAAAGAGAAACGGCTTTCGCGAAAGGATCCGGCTATCTCTCGCGGCGGCTCGCTGGCTTCCGAAATAAATAGAAAATAAAAAAAACACACGAAAAAGAAAAGAAAAACACACACACGCGCTCACTCATACTTGCCCCAGCGGCGAGGTGGTCCGCTTGGGCGGAGGAGTGGGGCTGGCAATTCGGGAGGATCATCGTAACGAGGCATAACCCAAAAAAAAAACGAGGCAATCAACCCAATGAAAATATGCCTCGTTACACACCCCCCCCCCCAAAAATTGTCCTACCCCCCTCCTCGCTTTCGCGCCCGCTCCCAGAGGCCGCACAACGAGGCGAGCGAGCGGCCGGCTTGAAAAAAAAACTGCGGTCCTGTAACAGACTTGGACGTCGTTAGGAAGGGGAATCAAAAGTAATTTTCCCCTATCACAGACAAGGAGGCAGAAAAAAAACAAAGAAGATGGAAAGATAAACTGGAGGACCACAAACAACAAAACAAAAAGAAAACGCGAAGGGACAAAACGATGGGTCCCATCCAGGAAGGGGGACCCTTGCTTCCTCAGACCCAGCGCGCCTGACTCCGTTGTCGGCCGCGGGGAGGAAGCAGAACAAAAACCTCGCATACCGACGAGCGACGGGCCACGGAATAAGAACTGGCGCAAGAAGTCGTCGCGCCGTCTTAATCCGGGCGCGATAAGCCTTCCTCAATCAACCTAATTGGCTTAGCCAAATTAGATGAGAGGCCGGGCTTTTTTCATCGTCGTCGGCCTACATTCAGTATTCTCCAGACAATATTTACTCACACTCGCTGATCAGCTGTTTCGGAATGCGAGTCAATCAACGCCCCGTAAATCGGCGGAGACTCAGCATTAAAATCCGAAACCCCAAATTTCGCTCGACATCAGGGGTGGCGATGTCGTGCGATAGGGCGATCCGCGTAGCTGCCTTCTATCTCTACCGTTCTCTGAACAGAAAAAAAAATCTGTCCCCCACAACGGAACGGAGAGAGAGGCGGTGAGTCGAACAAAACAAAACCAAAAAAAAAAAAACTTCAATGGAAGTAAAGAATCAGAAGGTGAGAATACTGTTGCGAGGTAACACACTCAACACAACACACCCCAAAAAGAAAACATATAAACACAGAAAGAAAAATCAAATAAAATATAAGAAATTAAATTGCCGCCTAAGTGGCTGGCACACAAACAAAACAAAAGAATAAATGAAAAGAAAAAAAACAAAATTTTAGGGGGATAACGAAAACAAAAAAGAAACTCAAAAATATAATTATCAAATAAAGGGGGGGGAAGAACTGAAAATAAAAATAGGGAGAAAAAGAAAAAATAATAAAAGACGGCACAAACCCCTAAAATTCCACCACCACACATAAACATATATTTTTTTTTCATTTTTAATTTTATAATTTTTTTTTTTTTTTTTTTTTTCCTACGTACTAAACTAAATTACCCACCACCAAGACAAAGGACAAACAAACAAACCAAAGCGGTCACCCGCAGGCTTCCTACCGCCTTCGGTGTGGGGCCGCCCCTTTCTTTGCGGGAACTGCCCGCGCACAATGCGGGCAGGACCGCAGGGTCACCCCTGGCCGGCCACACCTAAAGCAGTAGGGGCCGGCGGCGGGATACGGGCACTGCAGCTGTTCGTGCCCCCTCCGCCGGCACCGGAAACAAACCCCTGCGGGTGCCGGGCCCGCCACCGCCGGCAGCGCCGGTCCATGCGACGGCGCATTTCCCATTATTCCTGTCATCAGAGACAGGAACTGCGCCGTCGCGTCCAATATTCGGCCCGCGGGACCACTAGTCCCGGGGCCGACGACCGCGAGGCCGGCCGCGCTTGGCGCCTCTACCGCGAGGCGGGGGCGCTTCACCGGCCGGCGATCCACTACCCGGTGCACCGTGGGTCGCGGTCGAGGAGTGGGGGGGAGCGCCGCTCCCTTTTCGGGGGTGCTCAACCCCCGGGACCTTTTTCGCCTCCTGGGCGTGGAGGCGGGCGCTGCGGCGGGTTGCGGGGCCTTCCTGGATCGGCGCCTCCTCTTCCGCCCCTTCCGTCCCTCGCTGACCCCTGGGGTGGCGACGGCGGGTCGGACCTCTGATGCCCGGTTGTCCTCTGGGGCCCGCCGCGGCTCCAGGCACGCCCCCAGGGGCAGGGGGTCGAATTCCTGTTCGGGGCGGTGGGGCGCCGCTGCACTGCGGGATGTCGCCCGCCCTCCCCTCCTTCCTTGACGCAGCATCCTTAAACAAAAATTCGTTAGGAGGGGTCGGGGGTGGGCCGTCGTCGGGGTCATCACCGACAAACGGCTTCAAGTCGGAGACGTGAACCTTCGGAACCATACGGGTTCCGGCCGTCTCCAACTCGTACACGACGGGCGATAGGACCTTTTTGATCTGAAATGGACCAATGTAGGCGGCCGCCAGCTTCGCGGCCACATTTTCTGCGGCGGACGAGAGGACCCTATTCCGACGCCAAACTAAATCGCCTACCCGGTATTTAATGTCTCGATGACGCGCATTATAATACTTCGCTTGTCGCTTGTGAGCGCGTTCCAATTGTTCTCGCACTAAGTCGTGCAATAACAACAAGCGACGCGATCGCTGTGCCCAGGCTTGCGGGTCTCTGCGGGAGAGCAGGGGTTCTCCTTCCACGGCGCGTCGAATACTGCCGACGGATCGTGGGGCTCTTCCAAAGTTGAGCACCGCTGGAGACTCGCCAGCTGAGGAATGCACAGCAGTATTAACAGCGAATCGGAATTCGTGCAAGTGCACCACATTCACGGTGGTCCTTTTCAATAAACGATGAAATCATCGTTTTTAGGACACGATTAACTCGTTCCACCGGATTCGCTTGCGCGTGATACGGGGGAATCGTGTAATGCGTGATTCCCCATTCTTCTAGAGCCGAATCAATTTCTTTATTGCAAAACTCGGTACCGTTGTCAGTGAGGAGTATTTCGGGGGCTCCCCAACGAAATAGCACGAGGTCTTCGAAAGCTGTTAAAATAGCCGACCCCGTAGCTTTTCGGAGCGCCTTACACTCCACCCACTTTGTAAAATTGTCCAAGAAGACTACAACGTACCGAGCTTGACCACGCCCGGGCGGAAAAGGGCCCATTACGTCGGCGGATACCACGGCCCATGGCCGTTCGGGGATTCGCCGGCCCATGTGTCCAGCGGGAGCAAGCTGCTCGACCTTGTGCTGTTGACACACGGGACATCGCTGCACAAAACGGCGGATGTCTCGGAACATCCCCGGCCAATAAAATTCTTGGCTCACCCTTTGGTATGTTTTATCGATACCGGGGTGACCAGCGGCCGGGGGATCATGGGCATTTCGAATGGCCTTTTCTCGAAGATCCTCGGGGAGAACCAACTTCCACGCATCGTCATCCTCTCCGATAATTTCTTGCGTGGGAGACGGACGGTGATAATACAGACGTCCGTCTTCAACTCGCCAATCGGGGTACGACGCGGGGTGCGATTCTACTTTTTTCAAGCGGTCAGCGTACCAATTACTCTCAATGTCCTTGAGAGCCGCTAAAAAGTCGTGAACAGGTGGTTCTTCAGTGACGACGTCGTTCGGGGGTACTATCGCACGTGAAAGTGCATCCGGGACGTGGTGGAGGGCTCCTTTACGATGCTCAATAGAAAAAGAGTATTGTTGCATATCAAGGGCCCATCTCGCCAATCGTCCCGTGGGATCTTTTAAATTATGCAGCCATTTGAGGCTGCTGTGATCCGTAATAACGGTAAAAGAGTACCCCTCGAGATACGGACGGAGTTTTTTAATGGCCCATAAAACTGCCAAGCACTCTTTTTCGGTCACTGTATATTTTTGCTCGGCAGCGGTCAAGACTCTATTCACGTAAACAATGGGGTGTTCCTCCCCATTTTGTTTTTGTGTGAGGACCGCGCCGATTGCATAGTGACTCGCGTCAGTCTGAAGAACGAACGGCAACGAAAAATCAGGACGTGCTAAAACGGGGGTGGTGCTCAGGGCTTTTTTCAAATTTTGAAAAGCCGTTTCTTGAGCTTTACCCCAATGCCAGGGCTCGTTTTTCTTAAGCAACTGCACCAAGGGGACTTTGTCACGCGCATGGTTCGGCAAAAATCGTGCGTACCAACCAACCATGCCGAGGAAACTCCGCAGTTGCTTGACCGTCGTGGGCGCCGGATACGACAAAACCGGCGCGACCTTTTCGGGATCGGGTTCGAGGCCCTTTTGGCTTATCAAATACCCCAAATACCGGACCTCTTGGCGACAAAATTCGCTCTTTTCCCGATTGATTTCGAGCCCTGCTTCGTTTAATATTCCAATGACCTTTTCGATCCATTCAAGATGGTCATCGAAGGTCTCATTGACGATAACAATATCGTCAAGATACGCGAAGGCGTGAGGTTCAAGCTCAGGACCAATCAAGCGATCCATCAGCCTTTGAAAAGTGGCCGGGGCGTTGGTCAGCCCGTACGGCATACGCGTAAATTGGAATAACCCTTTCCCTGGGACTACGAACGCCGTAATTTCTCGACTGGACTCTTCCAGAGGAATTTGGAAGTACGCCTGACTCAAATCGATGGTCGAAATGTATAGTGCAGTGCGTAATTTGTCCAGGATCGCGTCCATATGCGGAAGAGGGTATGCGTCCTTCTTAGTGATATTGTTTACATCGCGATAGTCAATACAAAAGCGATATTTCCCGTTCGCTTTTGCGACTATCACGGGACAACTCGCCCAAGCGCTTGACGAGCGCTCAATAATTCCATCCGCGAGCATCTTGTCAACCTCCGCGTGCGCGACTTCGTAAATTTTCGGAGATACGCGTCGCGCGCGGTGTTTAATCGGTTCGTGTCCTTGCACGTCGATTTTATGCTGAACAAGAGTAGTCGCGGGAGGTTTTTCCGCAGGAGGGGGAATTATTCGATCCAACAGCTGATTTAAGCGCTCGCTTTGTTTCGGAGTAATCTCAAACGATAGCGGCGCAATCGGCGTGGATAATTTCCCTCGAATCCTGCAAACCTGGAACAACAAAGGAATGAACGGGACCATTCCGAATTTTCCAAGTCGCGTTCGATGTGTCTAGGGAGATTTCAAAAGCCTCCAGAAAATCTATCCCCAGCACGCAATCGTAATCTAAATTGTTCGCGACTCGGATTGGTAATGCTATCTTTCGCCCGTCGATTTCGATCTCTATCACCGCTTCGCCTAAGATATGGTCCTGCACGCCATTGGCCATCCGCATTTCCCCTGAAAAAGTGGGATCTATACGCGACCCTAACCATGCAATCGCGTCTGGTCCCAAGTAGGAACGCGCGGCCCCGCTATCAATTAAAGCCCAGAGCGGATGTCCAGCGACCAGTAGGCGGACATAATAGCGGCGGTCAACATATCCCGGCGGAAAATCGCGGCGAAATTTAATCGATTCGCGAGCCATTCCGACCACCTGACTGTCCCCTGGTCCAACCGGCAACTTGGCCGTCCCATGGACAAAGTAGGGATCAGTGGAGGTGATTACGGCCCTGTTCTCCAAAAGTGGAGGCGCGGGTAATGTACTCGCGGAATCGGGACCTTCACCTCGCTTTCCCCTGGTCCAACCAGCCTTTTGGCCGTCACATAGACAAATTAGGGATCGAGAGGTGACCCCCTCCTCGGTCTCCCTAAGTGGAGGCGCGGGAGGAAGTTCCGTGGGATGGAGGCCATCTTTTCCCGGTCCCCTGGTCCAACCAGCCCTCGGGCCGTCACATGTACAAAGTAGGGATCGAGGAGTGGCCTCCTCCCTCTCCTCCTCCAGTGGAGGAACGGAAAAAGGTCTCTTGAGGTCGAAATCGTCACCTCTTTGCCCCCTGGTACAACCGAGTAAACGTCCGTCACATGTACAAAGTAGGGGCTCGGAGGCGACCTCCTCCTTTGTCTCCTGGGGTGGAGGCGACGGAAGAGGTACCGCAGGATAAAAGTTATCCCCTCTCGGTCCCCTGGTCCAACCAGCCCTCGGGCCGTCACATAGACAAATTAGGGATCGAGAGGCGATCTCCTCCTTGGCCTCTTTAAGAGGAGGCGCCGGAAGAGGTTCCGCGTGATGGAGGCTATCCCCTCCTTGTCCCCTGGTCCAACCAGCCCTCGAGCCGTCACATAGACAAATTAGGGACGTGGAGGTAACCTCCTCCTTGGTCTCTGTAAGTGGAGGTGCCGGAAGAGGTTCCGCGGAACAACAGTTATCACCTCCCTTTCCCCTGGTCCAACCAGCCCTCAGGCCGTCACATAGACAAATTAGGGATCGGGAGGTGGCCTCCTCCTTCCTTTTCAAAAGTGGAGTGGAGGGTGGCCCCACGGTTTTTGGCGAAAGAGACGGGAGGGTCAATTCAGGGAGAATTTTGGGGGTTTCCGGAAATTCCGCACAAAGGTTCGGATCCGTTGGCCCTTCCTCCACCTGAATCGTGCCTATCTGTGAGGCCTCCACGTCTTCACGCGGGTGGTCGCAGGCCTCTAGCGACTTCCCCGCGGTGCATTTCCCGACCGCCTAGCGAGGCAATCGGGGCAGGTTAGTATCGTCACCCCTTCTCTATTGCATCCGTAACATACCCGGATCCTACGGGGGAGGGGGCAGTTGGCAGCCCAATGTCCGGGCTGTCCGCAATTATAGCACTCCCCCCCCCTAGAGGCCAACGGGGTGGATGCTGCGAGCGGGGGTGCCGTAGCAGCCGGCATCGCGGGGCTCCTCCGCTCTACTTGCGACCTTGAAGGTCGCGGCGGGGTGCGCGTCCGCGGTGGCTGGCGCGGAACACTCGCCTTCGGTGCCGCCGCCGGAGTTCTCGCGGTCGCGGGGGTCGAGGCGTGCGGTCCTTCCGCTTCGACCTCGACCACGGGCCTTGAAGAGCCCGTTTTCTTGTCCCGCGATCTCGCGGATTCTCCTTGCTTCCAAGCATCGGCGGGCGGCTCGTAGTCATACGGCGAGTCCGTCGCGGCTAAACTACTAAAAGCTCCTCGCGGGGGTGGCCGATACGCGGTTTCCGCCAACGCGAGGTCTGCTGCGCTAGGGGGTGGGCGATGCCCGGCTCTTTCTCTAGCCGCACCTTCCTCCACCTCCCTACCCAATTCGCGCAGCTCTTTAAACGTACTAAATTCCGAGCGTCGGAATCTTCGGCGGTAATATGGCAATAAGTTGTCATATGCCGTATTCAACCGCTCTGCGTACAAAGGAGGGGGATTCATGTGCGAGAAGATCAGCTCTAAACTATCTAGAAACATGCTGATCGTTTCTCGCTCTGCCTGCGTGCGATTCTTGGCATCATTCTTGAGCTGTTGTTGGAAGTCGCGCGCGCCGAAGCGTTCCCGGAAAGCTCGGGCAAATTCGCTCCAGCTCCGACACGACACTCCACAGATACGATGCCAGTTCGCAGCCGCTCCTCGCAAAACAGCAGGCAGCGCGGCCAGCATGTCCGGTACAGGCATCTTCGAGCTGTCCAGACATCGTTCGAGGCGGTCCAGAAAAGTTTCTGCCCCCTCCTCGAACTCGCTGGAGTACGAAATGCGCCATTTCGTCAGCACATCAATCGCCTGATCTCCCCGGAAATGACCGACAGGAGATTGTCGTCGATGCACCGTGGCGTCTCTCTCGTATTCCGTGTCCACTTCCCGGTGTCGCAGCACACGGCGGGAGCGGGGGGAGCCTGGCTCGCCCGAAAATGGACGAGCTTCTTCCTCCCCTCTCCTTGTCGCCAGTGTGCGGTCACGGGGCGTCTCCACCGACGCCCTCCGGGCAAGGTCACGGTCCTCCGCGCGGCGATACGTGTCCGAACGGTAGTCCACGCGCTCTAAGTAACCATCCCCGGATGGGGAGGGAGCACGGGGATAACCCCGGGACGCCAGGTTGTCCACGGGGTCGCGAGTCTCTCTCCTCCTCTCGCGCCGTTCGTCACGCTGCAAAACAGTGTCGTAATCGCGCTCGACACCTCCGCGCTCTAAGTAACCAGCCCCGGATGGGGAGGGAACGCGGGGGTGACCCCGGGACGCCAGGTTGTCCACGGGGTCGCGAAAACGTAAACGATCACGAGGAGAAAGGTCACGAGTTCGTTCCCTTCTGTCGCGTCGTTCTTCTCTGGGCAAAACAGAAACGTACTCGCGTTCTACACCTCCGCGCTCTGAAGGACCAACCCCGGATGGGGAGGGAACGCGGGGGTGGCCCCGGGACGCCAGGTTGTCCACGGGGTCGCGAGAACGGGGGCGATCACGAGGAGAGAGATCACGAGTTCGTTCCCTCCACTCGTGACGCTCCTTACTGGTCATGACTGAAACGCGTTCGCGCTCGACACCTTCGCGTTCTGTGTAACCTACCCCGGGTGGGGAGGGAACGCGAGGGTGGCTCCGGGACGCCAGGTTGTCCACGGAGTCGCGAACACGTAGACGATCGCGATCCTCATCTATCCTTTCGCGTCGTCCTTCGCGTCGTTCTTCGCGTTGCGGTTCACGACGGCTAACGCGAGATTCGGTGACAGCGGGTAGGGGAACTTCTCCGTCGCTCCCGCTGCTGTCATACCGAATCTGTTGGCGGGAGAGTAGGGGGTCTGGTTGACGGTGTTCGTACCGACCCGTCGCTCGCTCTCTTACCGGCCGCGACGCGGCAGAAATCCCCTCCCTTTCGGAACGCGTAGCTCGGTGATCGCTACCGATCGGTTCGAATTGGGGAAGGGGAGCCGAAGAACCTCGCGTCTCCAGCGGTGGGGAAGCGTGACGCGCTTCGCGATCACTCCTTTGTCCGGTAAATCCGGACTCCGCGAGACGCGACTCCCTAACCCGCGGCGTGCTTGCGGTTGCTAGGGGGCGGTGGGGAGTAGTATCCGCCGGCTGGGACGTTTCCACCCCTTCAGAATGAAGACTAAGGGGGTCCCGATAACGTCCGACGGACTGACCAGTGGGCAGCCACTGGCGGTCCTCCACCCATCCGCGCGGTAATTCGGGGGTGTTGGGATCTTCCGGTTGATCCAGCGCGGACGCGTCTTCTTCCGCTGGCCGCTCCGTAACCGGACGCGAAGGTTCGGTCACGGTCAAGGTCGGGGCGGCGGCGGGAATTAAATCAAAATTAGCGCGCGCTCCGAGTGGGTACCCGGGCCCGCGAAGGGGGGAGAGACGGAGGATGGACTCGTATCGGGCGAACAAGTCCCTTCCTCGGCTGCCGGCCACCAGGGTCTCAAGTGAGGCGTTGGTCTGCGCGCCGGCCACCTCGTCTACTGCAGGGTCCCACCCGGCCGCGTTGGGTCCGAATTCGAGGCGGAAATGGTAACGCCTGAATCGGTCAGCCAACGCGGTCCACGTACCGACGGTACTGAATCCCAACATCTCCATCAGCATAATTACATCTACGGCGTTGTGTCGGTCCACTAGTGAAGAGCACATCTCCCGCAGCTCAGCTCTCTGTTCGCGAAGGGCGAAACGGCGAGCGCGGTCAGTCTCAGTGGTCTCGGAGCCGGACATAATGAAGAATTTTTTCTAACTTTAACCCGGAGTTAAGCTGACGATGAAGAAGCGATAATATACGCTCAAGAAAAAAAAAGAACAACAACCGACAGCTCAAACCGTCACGGGTGCCGACTCTTAACACAAACAAAGGCTCGGTATAATCGGCCTTGTATGCCGTTAGAAATCAAGGAAAGTAACAAACAATAAGGATCCGTTACAGAGTTTCGCTCTAGAGACAATCGCGGCAATAATATCGGATACCCACCTGTACACACGGGGTACAGGTAGATGTCAACGAAGCAAAAACGATCGCCTATTGCTAGATACGAAAACAAAGACTCGTCGTTGAAATCAACGGTACGAGTAACGGAAATTTCAAACCGACTAGAACAAAGAAAATCTTTAAGGGTGGATACTCGCGTCCCTGTGGTCAACTTTACTCGGGCCCCACGTTGGGCGCCAAATTTGTGACGGATCGGTGGGGGAAAACCCGAAGGGGGTTCCCTGGAGTGGGGGCAGTTAGGGAAAACGGCCCTCCACGCACCGATGCTCACACCCACGGACGATTTCTTTAATGGGGCGCCAGTGCTAATGCACTCGTCCGTAGTAATCGCCCTTCCGGCTGCTCTGTCGGGAGCGGGAATCAGAGGGGGTCAGAAAAAAACTAGTAAAAGACCCGCGAGTTCGTATCCAATAGAAAGTGCTTTTATTCGGGCCTCCAAGTAGGCCACGTAAGCAGAACAGAAAAAAAATGAATTCGCGTGGGCCCCACGCGTTACAAGCAACGGTCGAGGAAAAGGGGTCGACTCGCCAGTTGCGAGGGAGGCTTTCGCGGCGCAGGGGCTCACGGTACGCGCGAGTACAGAAAATATAGAAATGCAAAGGAACGCTGAGGTATTCGCCCGCGAAGGAACACGCCCTCTTAGGGGTCGTGGACAGCAAGGGGACGTTGGTCCGAAATACCAAAATACAGCGTACGAAAAAAAAACTAAATGAGAGGGGACGGTGTCGTATGAACCGTCCGCGGCCTCTAGGGTCCTCGTCACTGGGGCCAGGGGTCCTATCGCCCTCGCCCACGCGCAAATGAATAATGAAATCCAAGAGAAGGGTAAGGAGATGACTCCTACCTTTTTGCGCTGGTGTACTCCCAAAAAAGATTCCACACAGGGGCGGCGGCGACACACACTCCACGCAGGCACACACAAAAAGAGAGAAGAATAGCACAAAAAAAACGGAACGCACCACTCAGATTCGGAAAACAAAACGGAGACGTACAACACACGAAATAGGGAAGAAAAAAAAGAGAAACGGCTTTCGCGAAAGGATCCGGCTATCTCTCGCGGCGGCTCGCTGGCTTCCGAAATAAATAGAAAATAAAAAAAACACACGAAAAAGAAAAGAAAAACACACACACACGCTCACTCATACTTGCCCCAGCGGCGAGGTGGTCCGCTTGGGCGGAGGAGTGGGGCTGGCAATTCGGGAGGATCATCGTAACGAGGCATAACCCAAAAAAAAAACGAGGCAATCAACCCAATGAAAATATGCCTCGTTACAGGTTATATGACCGATAGAACGACAATTACTATACTTATTACTCTTATTATTATCAATCTAACTCATATTATTAGCCATATTATGCTTATATGATCGATAGGACGACAATTACTATACTCATTACTCTTATTATTATCAATCTAACTCATATTATTAGCCATATTATGCTTATATGATCGATAGAACGACAATTACTATGCTTATTACACTCACTATTAGCAATCTAACTCATATTATTAACCATATTATGCAGATATGATCGATAGAACGACAATTACTATACTTATTACTCTTATTCTTATCAATCTAACTCATATTATTAGCCATATTGTGCTTATATGATCGATAGAACGACAATTACTATACTTATTACTCTTATTAATATCAATCTAACTCATATTATTAGCCATATTATGCTTATATGATCGATAGAACGACAATTACTATGCTTATTACACTCACTATTAGCAATCTATCTCATATTATTAACCATATTATGCAGATATGATCGATAGAACGACAATTACTATACTCATTACTCTTATTATTATCAATCTAACTCATATTATTAGCCATATTATGCTTATATGATCGATAGGACGACAATTACTATACTCATTACTCTTATTATTATCAATCTAACTCATATTATTAGCCATATTATGCTTATATGATCGATAGGACGACAATTACTATACTCATTACTCTTATTATTATCAATCTAAATCATATTATTAGCCATATTATGCTTATATGATGGATATAACAACAATTACGATACTTATTACACTCACAGTTATCAAACTAACTCATATTATTAGCCATATTGTGCTTATATGATCGATAGAACGACAATTACTATACTTATTACTCATTATTAATATCAATCTAACTCATATTATTAGCAATATTATGCTTATATGATCGATAGGACGACAATTACTATACTCATTACTCTTATTATTATCAATCTAACTCATATTATTAGCCATATTATGCTTATATGATCGATAGGACGACAATTACTATACTCATTACTCTTATTATTATCAATCTAAATCATATTATTAGCCATATTATGCTTATATGATGGATATAACAACAATTACTATACTTATTACACTCACAGTTATCAAACTAACTCATATTATTAGCCATATTGTGCTTATATGATCGACAGAACGACAATTACTATACTTATTACTCTTATTAATATCAATCTAACTCATATTATTAGCCATATTATGCTTATATGATCGATAGGACGACAATTACTATACTCATTACTCTTATTATTACCAATCTAACTCATATTATTAGCCATATTATGCTTATATGATCGATAGGACGACAATTACTATACTCATTACTCTTATTATTATCAATCTAACTCATATTATTAGCCATATTATGCTTATATGATCGATATAACGACAATTACTATACTCATTACACTCACTGTTATCAAACTAACTCATATTATTAGCCATATTATGATTATATGACCGATAGAACGACAATTACTATACTTATTACACTCACTATTATCAATCTAACTCATATGATTAGGCATTTTATGGTTATACGATCGATAGGATGACAATTACTATACTCATTACTCTTATTATTATCAATCTAACTCATATTATTAGCCATATTATGCTTATATGATCCATATAACGACAATTAATATACTTATTACACTCACTGTTATCAATCTAACTCATATTATTAGCCATATTATGGTTATATGACCGATAGAACGACAATTACTATACTCATTACTCTTATTATTATCAATCTAACTCATATTATTAGCCATATTATGCTTATATGATCGATAGGACGACAATTACTATACTCATTACTCTTATTATTATCAATCTAACTCATATTATTAGCCATATTATGCTTATATGATCGATAGGACGACAATTACTATACTCATTACGCTTATTATTATCAATCTAACTCATATTATTAGGCACATTATGCTTATATGATCGATATAACGACAATTACTATACTTATTACTCTTATTAATATCAATCTAACTCATATTATTAGCCATATTATGCTTATATGATCGATAGGACGACAATTACTATACTCATTACTCTTATTATTATCAATCTAACTCATATTATTAGCCATATTATGTTTATATGATCGATAGGACGACAATTACTATACTCATTACTCTTATTATTATCAATCTAACTCATATTATTAGCCATATTATGCTTATATGATGGATATAACAACAATTACGATACTTATTACACTCACAGTTATCAATCTAACTCATATTATTAGCCATATTATGCTTATATGATCGATAGGACGACAATTACTATACTCATTGCTCTTATTATTATCAATCTAACTCATATTATTAGCCATATTATGCTTATATGATCGATATAACGACAATTACTATACTCATTACACTCACTGTTATCAAACTAACTCATATTATTAGCCATATTATGATTATATGACCGATAGAACGACAATTACTATACTTATTACACTCACTATTATCAATATAACTCATATGATTAGGCATTTTATGGTTATATGATCGATAGGATGACAATTACTATACTCATTACTCTTATTATTATCAATCTAACTCATATTATTAGCCATATTATGCTTATATGATCCATATAACGACAATTAATATACTTATTACACTCACTGTTATCAATCTAACTCATATTATTAGCCATATTATGGTTATATGACCGATAGAACGACAATTACTATACTCATTACTCTTATTATTATCAATCTAACTCATATTATTAGCCATATTATGCTTATATGATCGATAGGACGACAATTACTATACTCATTGCTCTTATTATTATCAATCTAACTCATATTATTAGCCATATTATGCTTATATGATCGATATAACGACAATTACTATACTCATTACACTCACTGTTATCAAACTAACTCATATTATTAGCCATATTATGATTATATGACCGATAGAACGACAATTACTATACTTATTACACTCACTATTATCAATATAACTCATATGATTAGGCATTTTATGGTTATATGATCGATAGGATGACAATTACTATACTCATTACTCTTATTATTATCAATCTAACTCATATTATTAGCCATATTATGCTTATATGATCCATATAACGACAATTAATATACTTATTACACTCACTGTTATCAATCTAACTCATATTATTAGCCATATTATGGTTATATGACCGATAGAACGACAATTACTATACTCATTACTCTTATTATTATCAATCTAACTCATATTATTAGCCATATTATGCTTATATGATCGATAGGACGACAATTACTATACTCATTACTCTTATTATTATCAATCTAAATCATATTATTAGCCATATTATGCTTATATGATGGATATAACAACAATTACGATACTTATTACACTCACAGTTATCAAACTAACTCATATTATTAGCCATATTGTGCTTATATGATCGATAGAACGACAATTACTATACTTATTACTCATTATTAATATCAATCTAACTCATATTATTAGCAATATTATGCTTATATGATCGATAGGACGACAATTACTATACTCATTACTCTTATTATTATCAATCTAACTCATATTATTAGCCATATTATGCTTATATGATCGATAGGACGACAATTACTATACTCATTACTCTTATTATTATCAATCTAAATCATATTATTAGCCATATTATGCTTATATGATGGATATAACAACAATTACTATACTTATTACACTCACAGTTATCAAACTAACTCATATTATTAGCCATATTGTGCTTATATGATCGACAGAACGACAATTACTATACTTATTACTCTTATTAATATCAATCTAACTCATATTATTAGCCATATTATGCTTATATGATCGATAGGACGACAATTACTATACTCATTACTCTTATTATTACCAATCTAACTCATATTATTAGCCATATTATGCTTATATGATCGATAGGACGACAATTACTATACTCATTACTCTTATTATTATCAATCTAACTCATATTATTAGCCATATTATGCTTATATGATCGATATAACGACAATTACTATACTCATTACACTCACTGTTATCAAACTAACTCATATTATTAGCCATATTATGATTATATGACCGATAGAACGACAATTACTATACTTATTACACTCACTATTATCAATCTAACTCATATGATTAGGCATTTTATGGTTATACGATCGATAGGATGACAATTACTATACTCATTACTCTTATTATTATCAATCTAACTCATATTATTAGCCATATTATGCTTATATGATCCATATAACGACAATTAATATACTTATTACACTCACTGTTATCAATCTAACTCATATTATTAGCCATATTATGGTTATATGACCGATAGAACGACAATTACTATACTCATTACTCTTATTATTATCAATATAACTCATATTATTAGCCATATTATGCTTATATGATCGATAGGACGACAATTACTATACTCATTACTCTTATTATTATCAATCTAACTCATATTATTAGCCATATTATGCTTATATGATCGATAGGACGACAATTACTATACTCATTACGCTTATTATTATCAATCTAACTCATATTATTAGGCACATTATGCTTATATGATCGATATAACTACAATTACTATACTTATTACTCTTATTAATATCAATCTAACTCATATTATTAGCCATATTATGCTTATATGATCGATAGGACGACAATTACTATACTCATTACTCTTATTATTATCAATCTAACTCATATTATTAGCCATATTATGCTTATATGATCGATAGGACGACAATTACTATACTCATTACTCTTATTATTATCAATCTAACTCATATTATTAGCCATATTGTGCTTATATGATCGATAGAACGACAATTACTATACTTATTACTCTTATTAATATCAATCTAACTCATATTATTAGCAATATTATGCTTATATGATCGATAGGACGACAATTACTATACTCATTACTCTTATTATTATCAATCTAACTCATATTATTAGCCATATTATGCTTATATGATCGATAGGACGACAATTACTATACTCATTACTCTTATTATTATCAATCTAAATCATATTATTAGCCATATTATGCTTATATGATGGATATAACAACAATTACGATACTTATTACACTCACAGTTATCAAACTAACTCATATTATTAGCCATATTGTGCTTATATGATCGATAGAACGACAATTACTATACTTATTACTCTTATTAATATCAATCTAACTCATATTATTAGCCATATTATGCTTATATGATCGATAGGACGACAATTACTATACTCATTACTCTTATTATTATCAATCTAACTCATATTATTAGCCATATTATGCTTATATGATCGATAGGACGACAATTACTATACTCATTGCTCTTATTATTATCAATCTAACTCATATTATTAGCCATATTATGCTTATATGATCGATATAACGACAATTACTATACTCATTACACTCACTGTTATCAAACTAACTCATATTATTAGCCATATTATGATTATATGACCGATAGAACGACAATTACTATACTTATTACACTCACTATTATCAATATAACTCATATGATTAGGCATTTTATGGTTATATGATCGATAGGATGACAATTACTATACTCATTACTCTTATTATTATCAATCTAACTCATATTATTAGCCATATTATGCTTATATGATCCATATAACGACAATTAATATACTTATTACACTCACTGTTATCAATCTAACTCATATTATTAGCCATATTATGGTTATATGACCGATAGAACGACAATTACTATACTCATTACTCTTATTATTATCAATCTAACTCATATTATTAGCCATATTATGCTTATATGATCGATAGGACGACAATTACTATACTCATTACTCTTATTATTAACAATCTAACTCATATTATTAGCCATATTATGCTTATATGATCGATAGGACGACAATTACTATACTCATTACTCTTATTATTATCAATCTAACTCATATTATTAGGCACATTATGCTTATATGATCGATATAACGACAATTACTATACTTATTACTCTCATTATTATCAATCTAACTCATATTATTAGCCATATTGTGGTTATATGACCGATAGAACGACAATTACTATGCTTATTACTCTTATTATTATACATCTAACTCATATGATTAGGCATATTATGGTTATATGATCGATAGGATGACAATTACTATACTCATTACTCTTATTATTATCAATCTAACTCATATTATTAGCCATATTATGCTTATATGATCCATATAACGACAATTACTATTCTTATTACACTCACTGTTATCAAACTAACTCATATTATTAGCCATATTATGATTATATGACCGATAGAACGACAATTACTATACTTATTACACTCACTATTATCAATCTAACTCATATTATTAGCCATATTGTGGTTATATGACCGATAGAACGACAATTACTATGCTTATTACTCTTATTAATATCAATCTAACTCATATTATTAGCCATATTATGCTTATATGATCGATAGGACGACAATTACTATACTCATTACTCTTATTATTATCAATCTAACTCATATTATTAGCCATATTGTGCTTATATGATCGATAGAACGACAATTACTATACTTATTACTCTTATTAATATCAATCTAACTCATATTATTAGCAATATTATGCTTATATGATCGATAGGACGACAATTACTATACTCATTACTCTTATTATTATCAATCTAACTCATATTATTAGCCATATTATGCTTATATGATAGATAGGACGACAATTACTATACTCATTACTCTTATTATTATCAATCTAAATCATATTATTAGCCATATTATGCTTATATGATGGATATAACAACAATTACTATACTTATTACACTCACAGTTATCAAACTAACTCATATTATTAGCCATATTGTGCTTATATGATCGATAGAACGACAATTACTATACTTATTACTCTTATTAATATCAATCTAACTCATATTATTAGCCATATTATGCTTATATGATCGATAGGACGACAATTACTATACTCATTACTCTTATTATTATCAATCTAACTCATATTATTAGCCATATTATGCTTATATGATCGATAGGACGACAATTACTATACTCATTACTCTTATTATTATCAATCTAACTCATATTATTAGCCATATTATGCTTATATGATCGATATAACGACAATTACTATACTCATTACACTCACTGTTATCAAACTAACTCATATTATTAGCCATATTATGATTATATGACCGATAGAACGACAATTATAATACTTATTACACTCACTATTATCAATCTAACTCATATGATTAGGCATTTTATGGTTATATGATCGATAGGATGACAATTACTATACTCATTACTCTTATTATTATCAATCTAACTCATATTATTAGCCATATTATGCTTATATGATCCATATAACGACAATTAATATACTTATTACACTCACTGTTATCAATGTAACTCATATTATTAGCCATATTATGCTTATATGATCGATAGGACGACAATTACTATACTCATTAATCTTATTATTATCAATCTAACTCATATTATTAGCCATATTATGCTTATATGATCGATAGGACGACAATTACTATACTCATTACTCTTATTATTAGCAATCTAACTCATATTATTAGGCACATTATGCTTATATGATCGATATAACGACAATTACTATACTTATTACTCTCATTATTATCAATCTAACTCATATTATTAGCCATATTGTGGTTATATGACCGATAGAACGACAATTACTATGCTTATTACTCTTATTATTATACATCTAACTCATATGATTAGGTATATTATGGTTATATGATCGATAGGATGACAATTACTATACTCATTACTCTTATTATTATCAATCTAACTCATATTATTAGCCATATTATGCTTATATGATCCATATAACGACAATTACTATACTTATTACACTCACTGTTATCAATCTAACTCATATTATTAGCCATATTATGGTTATATGACCGATAGAACGACAATTACTATACTTATTCCTCTTCTTATTATCAATCTAACTCATATTATTAGCCATATTATGCTTATATGATCGATAGGACGACAATTACTATACTCATTACTCTTATTATTATCAATCTAACTCATATTATTAGCCATATTATGCTTATATGATCGATAGGACGACAATTACTATACTCATTACTCTTATTACTATCAATCTAAATCATATTGTTAGCCATATTATGCTTATATGGTGGATATAACGACAATTACTATACTTATTACACTCACAGTTATCAAACTAACTCATATTATTAGCCATATTGTGCTTATATGATCGATAGAACGACAATTACTATACTTATTACTCTTATTAATATCAATCTAACTCATATTATTAGCCATATTATGCTTATATGATCGATAGGACAACAATTACTATACTCATTACTCTTATTATTATCAATCTAACTCATATTATTAGCCATATTGTGCTTATATGATCGATAGAACGACAATTACTATACTTATTACTCTTATTAATATCAATCTAACTCATATTATTAGCCATATTATGCTTATATGATCGATAGGACGACAATTACTATACTCATTACTTTTATTATTATCAATCTAACTCATATTATTAGCCATATTATGCTTATATGATCGATATAACGACAATTACTATACTCATTACACTCACTGTTATCAAACTAACTCATATTATTAGCCATATTATGATTATATGACCGATAGAACGACAATTACTATACTTATTACACTCACTATTATCAATCTAACTCATATGATTAGGCATTTTATGGTTATATGATCGATAGGATGACAATTACTATACTCATTACTCTTATTATTATCAATCTAACTCATATTATTAGCCATATTATGCTTATATGATCCATATAACGACAATTACTATACTTATTACACTCACTGTTATCAATCTAACTCATATTATTAGCCATATTATGGTTATATGACCGATAGAACGACAATTACTATACTTATTCCTCTTCTTATTATCAATCTAACTCATATTATTAGCCATATTATGCTTATATGATCGATAGGACGACAATTACTATACTCATTACTCTTATTATTATCAATCTAACTCATATTATTAGCCATATTATGCTTATATGATCGATAGGACGACAATTACTATACTCATTACTCTTATTACTATCAATCTAAATCATATTGTTAGCCATATTATGCTTATATGGTGGATATAACGACAATTACTATACTTATTACACTCACAGTTATCAAACTAACTCATATTATTAGCCATATTGTGCTTATATGATCGATAGAACGACAATTACTATACTTATTACTCTTATTAATATCAATCTAACTCATATTATTAGCCATATTATGCTTATATGATCGATAGGACGACAATTACTATACTCATTACTCTTATTATTATCAATCTAACTCATATTATTAGCCATATTGTGCTTATATGATCGATAGAACGACAATTACTATACTTATTACTCTTATTAATATCAATCTAACTCATATTATTAGCCATATTATGCTTATATGATCGATAGGACGACAATTACTATACTCATTACTCTTATTATTATCAATCTAACTCATATTATTAGCCATATTATGCTTATATGATCGATGTAACGACAATTACTATACTCATTACACTCACTGTTATCAAACTAACTCATATTATTAGCCATATTATGATTATATGACCGATAGAACGACAATTACTATACTTATTGCACTCACTATTATCAATCTAACTCATATGATTAGGCATTTTATGGTTATATGATCGATAGGATGACAATTACTATACTCATTACTCTTATTATTATCAATCTAACTCATATTATTAGCCATATTATGCTTATATGATCCATATAACGACAATTACTATACTTATTACACTCACTGTTATCAATCTAACTCATATTATTAGCCATATTATGGTTATATGACCGATAGAACGACAATTACTATACTCATTACTCTTATTATTATCAATCTAACTCATATTATTAGCCATATTATGCTTATATGATCGATAGGACGACAATTACTATACTCATTACTCTTATTATTATGAATCTAACTCATATTATTAGCCATATTATGCTTATATGATCGATAGGACGACAATTACTATACTCATTACTCTTATTATTATCAATCTAACTCATATTATTAGCCATATTGTGCTTATATGATCGATAGAACGACAATTACTATACTTATTACTCTTATTATTATCAATCTAACTCATATTATTAGCCATATTATGCTTATATGATCGATATAACGACAATTACTATACTCATTACACTCACTGTTATCAAACTAACTCATATTATTAGCCATATTATGATTATATGACCGATAGAACGACAATTACTATACTTATTACACTCACTATTATCAATCTAACTCATATGATTAGGCATTTTATGGTTATATGATCGATAGGATGACAATTACTATACTCATTACTCTTATTATTATCAATCTAACTCATATTATTAGCCATATTATGCTTATATGATCCATATAACGACAATTAATATACTTATTACACTCACTGTTATCAATCTAACTCATATTATTAGCCATATTATGGTTATATGACCGATAGAACGACAATTGCAATACTCATTACTCTTATTATTATCAATCTAACTCATATTATTAGCCATATTATGCTTATATGATCGATAGGACGACAATTACTATACTCATTACTCTTATTATTAACAATCTAACTCATATTATTAGCCATATTATGCTTATATGATCGATAGGACGACAATTACTATACTCATTACTCTTATTATTATCAATCTAACTCATATTATTAGGCACATTATGCTTATATGATCGATATAACGACAATTACTATACTTATTACTCTCATTATTATCAATCTAACTCATATTATTAGCCATATTGTGGTTATATGACCGATAGAACGACAATTACTATGCTTATTACTCTTATTATTATACATCTAACTCATATGATTAGGCATATTATGGTTATATGATCGATAGGATGACAATTACTATACTCATTACTCTTATTATTATCAATCTAACTCATATTATTAGCCATATTATGCTTATATGATCCATATAACGACAATTACTATTCTTATTACACTCACTGTTATCAATCTAACTCATATTATTAGCCATATTATGGTTATATGACCGATAGAACGACAATTACTATACTTATTACTCTTATTATTATCAATCTAACTCATATTATTAGCCATATTATGCTTATATGGTCGATAGGACGACAATTACTATACTCATTACTCTTATTATTATCAATCTAACTCATATTATTAGCCATATTATGCTTATATGATCGATAGGACGACAATTACTATACTCATTACTCTTATTATTATCAATCTAAATCATATTATTAGCCATATTATGCTTATATGGTGGATATAACGACAATTACTATACTTATTACACTCACAGTTATCAAACTAACTCATATTATTAGCCATATTGTGCTTATATGATCGATTGAACGACAATTACTATACTTATTACTCTTATTAATATCAATCTAACTCATATTATTAGCCATATTATGCTTATATGATCGATAGGACGACAATTACTATGCTTATTACTCTTATTATTATCCATCTAACTCATATGATTAGGCATATTATGGTTATATGATCGTTAGGATGACAATTACTATACTCATTACTCTTATTATTATCAATCTAACTCATATTATTAGCCATATTATGCTTATATGATCCATATAACGGCAATTACTATACTTATTACACTCACTGTTATCAATCTAACTCATATTATTAGCCATATTATGGTTATATGACCGATAGAACGACAATTACTATACTCATTACTCTTATTATTATCAATCTAACTCATATTATTAGCCATATTATGCTTATATGATCGATAGGACGACAATTACTATACTCATTACTCTTATTATTATGAATCTAACTCATATTATTAGCCATATTATGCTTATATGATCGATAGGACGACAATTACTATACTCATTACTCTTATTATTATCAATCTAACTCATATTATTAGCCATATTGTGCTTATATGATCGATAGAACGACAATTACTATACTTATTACTCTTATTAATATCAATCTAACTCATATTATTAGCAATATTATGCTTATATGATCGATAGGACGACAATTACTATACTCATTACTCTTATTATTATCAATCTAACTCATATTATTAGCCATATTATGCTTATATGATCGATAGAACGACAATTACTATACTCATTACACTCACTGTTATCAAACTAACTCATATTATTAGCCATATTATGATTATATGACCGATAGAACGACAATTACTATACTTATTACACTCACTATTATCAATCTAACTCATATGATTAGGCATATTATGGTTATATGATCGATAGGATGACAATTACTATACTCATTACTCTTATTATTATCAATCTAACTCATATTATTAGCCATATTATGCTTATATGATCCATATAACGACAATTACTATACTTATTACACTCACTGTTATCAATCTAACTCATATTATTAGCCATATTATGGTTATATGACCGATAGAAGGACAATTACTATACTTATTACTCTTATTATTATCAATCTAACTCATATTATTAGCCATATTATGCTTATATGATCGATAGGACGACAATTACTATACTCATTACTCTTATTATTATCAATCTAACTCATATTATTAGCCATATTATGCTTATATGATCGATAGGACGACAATTGCTATACTCATTACTCTTATTATTATCAATCTAACCCATATTATTAGGCATATTATGCTTATATGATCGATATAACGACAATTACTATACTTATTACTCTCATTATTATCAATCTAACTCATATTATTAACCATATTGTGGTTATATGACCGATAGAACGACAATTACTATGCTTATTACTCCTATTATTATCCATCTGACTCATATTATTAGCCATATTGTGCTTATATGATCGATAGAACGACAATTAATATACTTATTACTCTTATTAATATCAATCTAACTCATATTATTAGCCATATTATGCTTATATGATCGATATAACGACAATTACTGTACTTATTACACTCACTGTTATCAATCTAACTCATATTATTAGCCATATTATGGTTATATGACCGATAGAACGACAATTACTATACTCATTACTCTTATTATTATCAATCTAACTCATATTATTAGCCATATTATGCTTATATGATCGATAGGACGACAATTACTATACTCATTACTCTTATTATTATGAATCTAACTCATATTATTAGCCATATTATGCTTATATGATCGATATAACGACAATTACTATACTCATTACACTCACTGTTATCAAACTAACTCATATTATTAGCCATATTATGATTATATGACCGATAGAACGACAATTACTATACTTATTACACTCACTATTATCAATCTAACTCATATGATTAGGCATATTATGGTTATATGATCGATAGGATGACAATTACTATACTCATTACTCTTATTATTATCAATCTAACTCATATTATTAGCCATATTATGCTTATATGATCCATATAACGACAATTACTATACTTATTACACTCACTGTTATCAATCTAACTCATATTATTAGGCACATTATGCTTATATGATCGATATAACGACAATTACTATACTTATTACTCTCATTATTATCAATCTAACTCATATTATTAGCCATATTGTGGTTATATGACCGATAGAACGACAATTACTATGCTTGTTACTCTTATTATTATCCATCTAACTCATATGATTAGGCATATTATGGTTATATGATCGATAGGATGACAATTACTATACTCATTACTCTTATTATTATCAATCTAACTCATATTATTAGCCATATTATGCTTATATGATCCATATAACGACAATTACTATACTTATTACACTCACTGTTATCAATCTAACTCATATTATTAGCCATATTATGGTTATATGACCGATAGAACGACAATTACTATACTTATTACTCTTATTATTATCAATCTAACTCATATTATTAGCCATATTATGCTTATATGATCGATAGGACGACAATTACTATACTCATTACTCTTATTATTATCAATCTAACTCATATTATTAGCCATATTATGGTTATATGACCGATAGAACGACAATTACTATACTCATTACTCTTATTATTATCAATCTAACTCATATTATTAGCCATATTATGCTTATATGATCGATAGGACGACAATTACTATACTCATTACTCTTATTATTATGAATCTAACTCATATTATTAGCCATATTATGCTTATATGATCGATAGGACGACAATTACTATACTCATTACTCTTATTATTATCAATCTAACTCATATTATTAGCCATATTGTGCTTATATGATCGATAGAACGACAATTACTATACTTATTACTCTTATTAATATCAATCTAACTCATATTATTAGCAATATTATGCTTATATGATCGATAGGACGACAATTACTATACTCATTACTCTTATTATTATCAATCTAACTCATATTATTAGCCATATTATGCTTATATGATCGATAGAACGACAATTACTATACTCATTACACTCACTGTTATCAAACTAACTCATATTATTAGCCATATTATGATTATATGACCGATAGAACGACAATTACTATACTTATTACACTCACTATTATCAATCTAACTCATATGATTAGGCATATTATGGTTATATGATCGATAGGATGACAATTACTATACTCATTACTCTTATTATTATCAATCTAACTCATATTATTAGCCATATTATGCTTATATGATCCATATAACGACAATTACTATACTTATTACACTCACTGTTATCAATCTAACTCATATTATTAGCCATATTATGGTTATATGACCGATAGAAGGACAATTACTATACCTATTACTCTTATTATTATCAATCTAACTCATATTATTAGCCATATTATGCTTATATGATCGATAGGACGACAATTGCTATACTCATTACTCTTATTATTATCAATCTAACCCATATTATTAGGCATATTATGCTTATATGATCGATATAACGACAATTACTATACTTATTACTCTCATTATTATCAATCTAACTCATATTATTAACCATATTGTGGTTATATGACCGATAGAACGACAATTACTATGCTTATTACTCTTATTATTATCAATCTAACTCATATTATTAGCCATATTATGCTTATATGATCGATAGGACGACAATTACTATACTCATTACTCTTATTATTATGAATCTAACTCATATTATTAGCCATATTATGCTTATATGATCGATATAACGACAATTACTATACTCATTACACTCACTGTTATCAAACTAACTCATATTATTAGCCATATTATGATTATATGACCGATAGAACGACAATTACTATACCTATTACACTCACTATTATCAATCTAACTCATATGATTAGGCATATTATGGTTATATGATCGATAGGATGACAATTACTATACTCATTACTCTTATTATTATCAATCTAACTCATATTATTAGCCATATTATGCTTATATGATCCATATAACGACAATTACTATACTTATTACACTCACTGTTATCAATCTAACTCATATTATTAGGCACATTATGCTTATATGATCGATATAACGACAATTACTATACTTATTACTCTCATTATTATCAATCTAACTCATATTATTAGCCATATTGTGGTTATATGACCGATAGAACGACAATTATTATGCTTGTTACTCTTATTATTATCCATCTAACTCATATGATTAGGCATATTATGGTTATATGATCGATAGGATGACAATTACTATACTCATTACTCTTATTATTATCAATCTAACTCATATTATTAGCCATATTATGCTTATATGATCCATATAACGACAATTACTATACTTATTACACTCACTGTTATCAATCTAACTCATATTATTAGCCATATTATGGTTATATGACCGATAGAACGACAATTACTATACTCATTACTCTTATTATTATCAATCTAACTCATATTATTAGCCATATTATGCTTATATGATCGATAGGACGACAATTACTATACTCATTACTCTTATTATTATGAATCTAACTCATATTATTAGCCATATTATGCTTATATGATCGATAGGACGACAATTACTATACTCATTACTCTTATTATTATCAATCTAACTCATATTATTAGCCATATTGTGCTTATATGATCGATAGAACGACAATTACTATACTTATTACTCTTATTAATATCAATCTAACTCATATTATTAGCAATATTATGCTTATATGATCGATAGGACGACAATTACTATACTCATTACTCTTATTATTATCAATCTAACTCATATTATTAGCCATATTATGCTTATATGATCGATAGAACGACAATTACTATACTCATTACACTCACTGTTATCAAACTAACTCATATTATTAGCCATAATATGATTATATGACCGATAGAACGACAATTACTATACTTATTACACTCACTATTATCAATCTAACTCATATGATTAGGCATATTATGGTTATATGATCGATAGGATGACAATTACTATACTCATTACTCTTATTATTATCAATCTAACTCATATTATTAGCCATATTATGCTTATATGATCCATATAACGACAATTACTATACTTATTACACTCACTCTTATCAATCTAACTCATATTATTAGCCATATTATGGTTATATGACCGATAGAAGGACAATTACTATACTTATTACTCTTATTATTATCAATCTAACTCATATTATTAGCCATATTATGCTTATATGATCGATAGGACGACAATTACTATACTCATTACTCTTATTATTATCAATCTAACTCATATTATTAGCCATATTATGCTTATATGATCGATAGGACGACAATTGCTATACTCATTACTCTTATTATTATCAATCTAACTCATATTATTAGCCATATTATGCTTATATGATCGATAGGACGACAATTACTATACTCATTACTCTTATTATAATCAATCTAACTCATATTATTAGCCATATTGTGCTTATATGATCGATAGGACGACAATTACTATACTCATTACTCTTATTATTATCAATCTAAATCATATTATTAGCCATATTATGCTTATATGATGGATATAACAACAATTACGATACTTATTACACTCACAGTTATCAAACTAACTCATATTATTAGCCATATTGTGCTTATATGATCGATAGAACGACAATTACTATACTTATTACTCTTATTAATATCAATCTAACTCATATTATTAGCCATATTATGCTTATATGATCGATAGGACGACAATTACTATACTCATTACTCTTATTATTATCAATCTAACTCATATTATTAGCCATATTATGCTTATATGATCGATAGGACGACAATTACTATACTCATTACTCTTATTATTATCAATCTAACTCATATTATTAGCCATATTATGCTTATATGATCGATATAACGACAATTACTATACTCATTACACTCACTGTTATCAAACTAACTCATATTATTAGCCATATTATGATTATATGACCGATAGAACGACAATTACTATACTTATTACACTCACTATTATCAATATAACTCATATGATTAGGCATTTTATGGTTATATGATCGATAGGATGACAATTACTATACTCATTACTCTTATTATTATCAATCTAACTCATATTATTAGCCATATTATGCTTATATGATCCATATAACGACAATTAATATACTTATTACACTCACTGTTATCAATCTAACTCATATTATTAGCCATATTATGGTTATATGACCGATAGAACGACAATTACTATACTCATTACTCTTATTATTATCAATCTAACTCATATTATTAGCCATATTATGCTTATATGATCGATAGGACGACAATTACTATACTCATTACTCTTATTATTAACAATCTAACTCATATTATTAGCCATATTATGCTTATATGATCGATAGGACGACAATTACTATACTCATTACTCTTATTATTATCAATCTAACTCATATTATTAGGCACATTATGCTTATATGATCGATATAACGACAATTACTATACTTATTACTCTCATTATTATCAATCTAACTCATATTATTAGCCATATTGTGGTTATATGACCGATAGAACGACAATTACTATGCTTATTACTCTTATTATTATACATCTAACTCATATGATTAGGCATATTATGGTTATATGATCGATAGGATGACAATTACTATACTCATTACTCTTATTATTATCAATCTAACTCATATTATTAGCCATATTATGCTTATATGATCCATATAACGACAATTACTATTCTTATTACACTCACTGTTATCAATCTAACTCATATTATTAGCCATATTATGGTTATATGACCGATAGAACGACAATTACTATACTTATTACTCTTATTATTATCAATCTAACTCATATTATTAGCCATATTATGCTTATATGATCGATAGGACGACAATTACTATACTCATTACTCTTATTATTATCAATCTAACTCATATTATTAGCCATATTATGCTTATATGATCGATAGGACGACAATTACTATACTCATTACTCTTATTATTATCAATCTAACTCATATTATTAGCCATATTATGCTTATATGATCGATAGGACGACAATTACTATACTCATTACTCTTATTATTATCAATCTAACTCATATTATTAGCCATATTATGCTTATATGATCGATATAACGACAATTACTATACTCATTACACTCACTGTTATCAAACTAACTCATATTATTAGCCATATTATGATTATATGACCGATAGAACGACAATTACTATACTTATTACACTCACTATTATCAATCTAACTCATATTATTAGCCATATTATGCTTATATGATCGATAGGACGACAATTACTATACTCATTACTCTTATTATTATCAATCTAACTCATATTATTAGGCACATTATGCTTATATGATCGATATAACGACAATTACTATACTCATTACACTCACTGTTATCAAACTAACTCATATTATTAGCCATATTATGATTATATGACCGATAGAACGACAATTACTATACTTATTACACTCACTATTATCAATCTAACTCATATTATTAGCCATATTATGCTTATATGATCGATAGGACGACAATTACTATACTCATTACTCTTATTATTATCAATCTAACTCATATTATTAGGCACATTATGCTTATATGATCGATATAACGACAATTACTATACTTATTACTCTTATTAATATCAATCTAACTCATATTATTAGCCATATTATGCTTATATGATCGATAGGACGACAATTACTATACTCATTACTCTTATTAATATCAATCTAACTCATATTATTAGCAATATTATGCTTATATGATCGATAGGACGACAATTACTATACTCATTACTCTTATTATTATCAATCTAACTCATATTATTAGCCATATTATGCTTATATGATCGATAGGACGACAATTACTATACTCATTACTCTTATTATTATCAATCTAAATCATATTATTAGCCTTATTATGCTTATATGATGGATATAACAACAATTACGATACTTATTACACTCACAGTTATCAAACTAACTCATATTATTAGCCATATTGTGCTTATATGATCGATAGAACGACAATTACTATACTTATTACTCTTATTAATATCAATCTAACTCATATTATTAGCCATATTATGCTTATATGATCGATAGGACGACAATTACTATACTCATTACTCTTATTATTATCAATCTAACTCATATTATTAGCCATATTATGCTTATATGATCGATAGGACGACAATTACTATACTCATTACTCTTATTATTATCAATCTAACTCATATTATTAGCCATATTATGCTTATATGATCGATATAACGACAATTACTATACTCATTACACTCACTGTTATCAAACTAACTCATATTATTAGCCATATTATGATTATATGACCGATAGAACGACAATTACTATACTTATTACACTCACTATTATCAATATAACTCATATGATTAGGCATTTTATGGTTATATGATCGATAGGATGACAATTACTATACTCATTACTCTTATTATTATCAATCTAACTCATATTATTAGCCATATTATGCTTATATGATCCATATAACGACAATTAATATACTTATTACACTCACTGTTATCAATCTAACTCATATTATTAGCCATATTATGGTTATATGACCGATAGAACGACAATTACTATACTCATTACTCTTATTATTATCAATCTAACTCATATTATTAGCCATATTATGCTTATATGATCGATAGGACGACAATTACTATACTCATTACTCTTATTATTAACAATCTAACTCATATTATTAGCCATATTATGCTTATATGATCGATAGGACGACAATTACTATACTCATTACTCTTATTATTATCAATCTAACTCATATTATTAGGCACATTATGCTTATATGATCGATATAACGACAATTACTATACTTATTACTCTCATTATTATCAATCTAACTCATATTATTAGCCATATTGTGGTTATATGACCGATAGAACGACAATTACTATGCTTATTACTCTTATTATTATACATCTAACTGATATGATTAGGCATATTATGGTTATATGATCGATAGGATGACAATTACTATACTCATTACTCTTATTATTATCAATCTAACTCATATTATTAGCCATATTATGCTTATATGATCCATATAACGACAATTACTATTCTTATTACACTCACTGTTATCAATCTAACTCATATTATTAGCCATATTATGGTTATATGACCGATAGAACGACAATTACTATACTTATTACTCTTATTATTATCAATCTAACTCATATTATTAGCCATATTATGCTTATATGATCGATAGGACGACAATTACTATACTCATTACTCTTATTATTATCAATCTAACTCATATTATTAGCCATATTATGCTTATATGATCGATAGGACGACAATTACTATACTCATTACTCTTATTATTATCAATCTAAATCATATTATTAGCCATATTATGCTTATATGGTGGATATAACGGCAATTACTATACTTATTACACTCACAGTTATCAAACTAACTCATATTATTAGCCATATTGTGCTTATATGATCGATAGAACGACAATTACTATACTTATTACTCTTATTAATATCAATCTAACTCATATTATTAGCCATATTATGCTTATATGATCGATAGGACGACAATTACTATACTCATTACTCTTATTATTATCAATCTAACTCATACTATTAGCCATATTATGCTTATATGATCCATAGGACGACAATTACTATACTCATTACTCTTATTATTATCAATCTAACTCATATTATTAGCCATATTATGCTTATATGATCGATATAACGACAATTACTATACTCATTACACTCACTGTTATCAAACTAACTCATATTATTAGCCATATTATGATTATATGACCGATAGAACGACAATTACTATACTTATTACACTCACTATTATCAATCTAACTCATATTATTAGCCATATTGTGGTTATATGACCGATAGAACGACAATTACTATGCTTATTACTCTTATTATTATCCATCTAACTCATATGATTAGGCATATCATGGTTATATGATCGATAGGATGACAATTACTATACTCATTACTCTTATTATTATCAATCTAACTCATATTATTAGCCATATTATGCGTATATGATCCATATAACGACAATTACTATACTTATTACACTCACTGTTATCAATCTAACTCATATTATTAGGCACATTATGCTTATATGATCGATATAACGACAATTACTATACTTATTACTCTTATTAATATCAATCTAACTCATATTAAGAGCAATATTATGCTTATATGATCGATAGGACGACAATTACTATACTCATTACTCTTATTATTAGCAATCTAACTCATATTATTAGCCATATTATGCTTATATGATCGATATAACGACAATTACTATACTCATTACACTCACTGTTATCAAACTAACTCATATTATTAGCCATATTATGATTATATGACCGATAGAACGACAATTATAATACTTATTACACTCACTATTATCAATCTAACTCATATGATTAGGCATTTTATGGTTATATGATCGATAGGATGACAATTACTATACTCATTACTCTTATTATTATCAATCTAACTCATATTATTAGCCATATTATGCTTATATGATCCATATAACGACAATTAATATACTTATTACACTCACTGTTATCAATGTAACTCATATTATTAGCCATATTATGCTTATATGATCGATAGGACGACAATTACTATACTCATTAATCTTATTATTATCAATCTAACTCATATTATTAGCCATATTATGCTTATATGATCGATAGGACGACAATTACTATACTCATTACTCTTATTATTAGCAATCTAACTCATATTATTAGGCACATTATGCTTATATGATCGATATAACGACAATTACTATACTTATTACTCTCATTATTATCAATCTAACTCATATTATTAGCCATATTGTGGTTATATGACCGATAGAACGACAATTACTATGCTTATTACTCTTATTATTATACATCTAACTCATATGATTAGGTATATTATGGTTATATGATCGATAGGATGACAATTACTATACTCATTACTCTTATTATTATCAATCTAACTCATATTATTAGCCATATTATGCTTATATGATCCATATAACGACAATTACTATACTTATTACACTCACTGTTATCAATCTAACTCATATTATTAGCCATATTATGGTTATATGACCGATAGAACGACAATTACTATACTTATTCCTCTTCTTATTATCAATCTAACTCATATTATTAGCCATATTATGCTTATATGATCGATAGGACGACAATTACTATACTCATTACTCTTATTATTATCAATCTAACTCATATTATTAGCCATATTATGCTTATATGATCGATAGGACGACAATTACTATACTCATTACTCTTATTACTATCAATCTAAATCATATTGTTAGCCATATTATGCTTATATGGTGGATATAACGACAATTACTATACTTATTACACTCACAGTTATCAAACTAACTCATATTATTAGCCATATTGTGCTTATATGATCGATAGAACGACAATTACTATACTCATTACTCTTATTATTATCAATCTAAATCATATTATTAGCCATATTATGCTTATATGATGGATATAACAACAATTACGATACTTATTACACTCACAGTTATCAAACTAACTCATATTATTAGCCATATTGTGCTTATATGATCGATAGAACGACAATTACTATACTTATTACTCTTATTAATATCAATCTAACTCATATTATTAGCCATATTATGCTTATATGATCGATAGGACGACAATTACTATACTCATTACTCTTATTATTATCAATCTAACTCATATTATTAGCCATATTATGCTTATATGATCGATAGGACGACAATTACTATACTCATTACTCTTATTATTATCAATCTAACTCATATTATTAGCCATATTATGCTTATATGATCGATATAACGACAATTACTATACTCATTACACTCACTGTTATCAAACTAACTCATATTATTAGCCATATTATGATTATATGACCGATAGAACGACAATTACTATACTTATTACACTCACTATTATCAATATAACTCATATGATTAGGCATTTTATGGTTATATGATCGATAGGATGACAATTACTATACTCATTACTCTTATTATTATCAATCTAACTCATATTATTAGCCATATTATGCTTATATGATCCATATAACGACAATTAATATACTTATTACACTCACTGTTATCAATCTAACTCATATTATTAGCCATATTATGGTTATATGACCGATAGAACGACAATTACTATACTCATTACTCTTATTATTATCAATCTAACTCATATTATTAGCCATATTATGCTTATATGATCGATAGGACGACAATTACTATACTCATTACTCTTATTATTAACAATCTAACTCATATTATTAGCCATATTATGCTTATATGATCGATAGGACGACAATTACTATACTCATTACTCTTATTATTATCAATCTAACTCATATTATTAGGCACATTATGCTTATATGATCGATATAACGACAATTACTATACTTATTACTCTCATTATTATCAATCTAACTCATATTATTAGCCATATTGTGGTTATATGACCGATAGAACGACAATTACTATGCTTATTACTCTTATTATTATACATCTAACTGATATGATTAGGCATATTATGGTTATATGATCGATAGGATGACAATTACTATACTCACTACTCTTATTATTATCAATCTAACTCATATTATTAGCCATATTATGCTTATATGATCCATATAACGACAATTACTATTCTTATTACACTCACTGTTATCAATCTAACTCATATTATTAGCCATATTATGGTTATATGACCGATAGAACGACAATTACTATACTTATTACTCTTATTATTATCAATCTAACTCATATTATTAGCCATATTATGCTTATATGATCGATAGGACGACAATTACTATACTCATTACTCTTATTATTATCAATCTAACTCATATTATTAGCCATATTATGCTTATATGATCGATAGGACGACAATTACTATACTCATTACTCTTATTATTATCAATCTAAATCATATTATTAGCCATATTATGCTTATATGATGGATATAACAACAATTACGATACTTATTACACTCACAGTTATCAAACTAACTCATATTATTAGCCATATTGTGCTTATATGATCGATAGAACGACAATTACTATACTTATTACTCTTATTAATATCAATCTAACTCATATTATTAGCCATATTATGCTTATATGATCGATAGGACGACAATTACTATACTCATTACTCTTATTATTATCAATCTAACTCATATTATTAGCCATATTATGCTTATATGATCGATAGGACGACAATTACTATACTCATTACTCTTATTATTATCAATCTAACTCATATTATTAGCCATATTATGCTTATATGATCGATATAACGACAATTACTATACTCATTACACTCACTGTTATCAAACTAACTCATATTATTAGCCATATTATGATTATATGACCGATAGAACGACAATTACTATACTTATTACACTCACTATTATCAATATAACTCATATGATTAGGCATTTTATGGTTATATGATCGATAGGATGACAATTACTATACTCATTACTCTTATTATTATCAATCTAACTCATATTATTAGCCATATTATGCTTATATGATCCATATAACGACAATTAATATACTTATTACACTCACTGTTATCAATCTAACTCATATTATTAGCCATATTATGGTTATATGACCGATAGAACGACAATTACTATACTCATTACTCTTATTATTATCAATCTAACTCATATTATTAGCCATATTATGCTTATATGATCGATAGGACGACAATTACTATACTCATTACTCTTATTATTAACAATCTAACTCATATTATTAGCCATATTATGCTTATATGATCGATAGGACGACAATTACTATACTCATTACTCTTATTATTATCAATCTAACTCATATTATTAGGCACATTATGCTTATATGTTCGATATAACGACAATTACTATACTTATTACTCTCATTATTATCAATCTAACTCATATTATTAGCCATATTGTGGTTATATGACCGATAGAACGACAATTACTATGCTTATTACTCTTATTATTATACATCTAACTGATATGATTAGGCATATTATGGTTATATGATCGATAGGATGACAATTACTATACTCATTACTCTTATTATTATCAATCTAACTCATATTATTAGCCATATTATGCTTATATGATCCATATAACGACAATTACTATTCTTATTACACTCACTGTTATCAATCTAACTCATATTATTAGCCATATTATGGTTATATGACCGATAGAACGACAATTACTATACTTATTACTCTTATTATTATCAATCTAACTCATATTATTAGCCATATTATGCTTATATGATCGATAGGACGACAATTACTATACTCATTACTCTTATTATTATCAATCTAACTCATATTATTAGCCATATTATGCTTATATGATCGATAGGACGACAATTACTATACTCATTACTCTTATTATTATCAATCTAAATCATATTATTAGCCATATTATGCTTATATGGTGGATATAACGGCAATTACTATACTTATTACACTCACAGTTATCAAACTAACTCATATTATTAGCCATATTGTGCTTATATGATCGATAGAACGACAATTACTATACTTATTACTCTTATTAATATCAATCTAACTCATATTATTAGCCATATTATGCTTATATGATCGATAGGACGACAATTACTATACTCATTACTCTTATTATTATCAATCTAACTCATACTATTAGCCATATTATGCTTATATGATCCATAGGACGACAATTACTATACTCATTACTCTTATTATTATCAATCTAACTCATATTATTAGCCATATTATGCTTATATGATCGATATAACGACAATTACTATACTCATTACACTCACTGTTATCAAACTAACTCATATTATTAGCCATATTATGATTATATGACCGATAGAACGACAATTACTATACTTATTACACTCACTATTATCAATCTAACTCATATTATTAGCCATATTGTGGTTATATGACCGATAGAACGACAATTACTATGCTTATTACTCTTATTATTATCCATCTAACTCATATGATTAGGCATATCATGGTTATATGATCGATAGGATGACAATTACTATACTCATTACTCTTATTATTATCAATCTAACTCATATTATTAGCCATATTATGCGTATATGATCCATATAACGACAATTACTATACTTATTACACTCACTGTTATCAATCTAACTCATATTATTAGGCACATTATGCTTATATGATCGATATAACGACAATTACTATACTTATTACTCTTATTAATATCAATCTAACTCATATTATTAGCCATATTATGCTTATATGATCGATAGGACGACAATTACTATACTCATTACTCTTATTATTATCAATCTAACTCATATTATTAGCCATATTGTGCTTATATGATCGATAGAACGACAATTACTATACTTATTACTCTTATTAATATCGATCTAACTCATATTATTAGCAATATTATGCTTATATGATCGATAGGACGACAATTACTATACTCATTACTCTTATTATTATCAATCTAACTCATATTATTAGCCATATTATGCTTATATGATAGATAGGACGACAATTACTATACTCATTACTCTTATTATTATCAATCTAAATCATATTATTAGCCATATTATGCTTATATGATGGATATAACAACAATTACTATACTTATTACACTCACAGTTATCAAACTAACTCATATTATTAGCCATATTGTGCTTATATGATCGATAGAACGACAATTACTATACTTATTACTCTAATTAATATCAATCTAACTCATATTATTAGCCATATTATGCTTATATGATCGATAGGACGACAATTACTATACTCATTACTCTTATTATTATCAATCTAACTCATATTATTAGCCATATTATGCTTATATGATCGATAGGACGACAATTACTATACTCATTACTCTTATTATTATCAATCTAACTCATATTATTAGCCATATTATGCTTATATGATCGATATAACGACAATTACTATACTCATTACACTCACTGTTATCAAACTAACTCATATTATTAGCCATATTATGATTATATGACCGATAGAACGACAATTATAATACTTATTACACTCACTATTATCAATCTAACTCATATGATTAGGCATTTTATGGTTATATGATCGATAGGATGACAATTACTATACTCATTACTCTTATTATTATCAATCTAACTCATATTATTAGCCATATTATGCTTATATGATCCATATAACGACAATTAATATACTTATTACACTCACTGTTATCAATGTAACTCATATTATTAGCCATATTATGCTTATATGATCGATAGGACGACAATTACTATACTCATTAATCTTATTATTATCAATCTAACTCATATTATTAGCCATATTATGCTTATATGATCGGTAGGACGACAATTACTATACTCATTACTCTTATTATTAGCAATCTAACTCATATTATTAGGCACATTATGCTTATATGATCGATATAACGACAATTACTATACTTATTACTCTCATTATTATCAATCTAACTCATATTATTAGCCATATTGTGGTTATATGACCGATAGAACGACAATTACTATGCTTATTACTCTTATTATTATACATCTAACTCATATGATTAGGTATATTATGGTTATATGATCGATAGGATGACAATTACTATACTCATTACTCTTATTATTATCAATCTAACTCATATTATTAGCCATATTATGCTTATATGATCCATATAACGACAATTACTATACTTATTACACTCACTGTTATCAATCTAACTCATATTATTAGCCATATTATGGTTATATGACCGATAGAACGACAATTGCTATACTCATTACTCTTATTATTATCAATCTAACTCATATTATTAGCCATATTATGCTTATATGATCGATAGGACGACAATTACTATACTCATTACTCTTATTATTAACAATCTAACTCATATTATTAGCCATATTATGCTTATATGATCGATAGGACGACAATTACTATACTCATTACTCTTATTATTATCAATCTAACTCATATTATTAGGCACATTATGCTTATATGATCGATATAACGACAATTACTATACTTATTACTCTCATTATTATCAATCTAACTCATATTATTAGCCATATTGTGGTTATATGACCGATAGAACGACAATTACTATGCTTATTACTCTTATTATTATACATCTAACTCATATGATTAGGCATATTATGGTTATATGATCGATAGGATGACAATTACTATACTCATTACTCTTATTATTATCAATCTAACTCATATTATTAGCCATATTATGGTTATATGACCGATAGAACGACAATTACTATACTTATTACTCTTATTATTATCAATCTAACTCATATTATTAGCCATATTATGCTTATATGATCGATAGGACGACAATTACTATACTCATTACTCTTATTATTATCAATCTAAATCATATTATTAGCCATATTATGCTTATATGGTGGATATAACGACAATTACTATACTTATTACACTCACAGTTATCAAACTAACTCATATTATTAGCCATATTGTGCTTATATGATCGATTGAACGACAATTACTATACTTATTACTCTTATTAATATCAATCTAACTCATATTATTAGCCATATTATGCTTATATGATCGATAGGACGACAATTACTATGCTTATTACTCTTATTATTATCCATCTAACTCATATGATTAGGCATATTATGGTTATATGATCGTTAGGATGACAATTACTATACTCATTACTCTTATTATTATCAATCTAACTCATATTATTAGCCATATTATGCTTATATGATCCATATAACGACAATTACTATACTTATTACACTCACTGTTATCAATCTAACTCATATTATTAGCCATATTATGGTTATATGACCGATAGAACGACAATTACTATACTCATTACTCTTATTATTATCAATCTAACTCATATTATTAGCCATATTATGCTTATATGATCGATAGGACGACAATTACTATACTCATTACTCTTATTATTATGAATCTAACTCATATTATTAGCCATATTATGCTTATATGATCGATAGGACGACAATTACTATACTCATTACTCTTATTATTATCAATCTAACTCATATTATTAGCCATATTGTGCTTATATGATCGATAGAACGACAATTACTATACTTATTACTCTTATTAATATCAATCTAACTCATATTATTAGCAATATTATGCTTATATGATCGATAGGACGACAATTACTATACTCATTACTCTTATTATTATCAATCTAACTCATATTATTAGCCATATTATGCTTATATGATCGATAGAACGACAATTACTATACTCATTACACTCACTGTTATCAAACTAACTCATATTATTAGCCATATTGTGCTTATATGATCGATAGAACGACAATTACTATGCTTATTACTCTTATTATTATCCATCTAACTCATATGATTAGGCATATTATGGTTATATGATCGATAGGATGACAATTACTATACTCATTACTCTTATTATTATCAATCTAACTCATATTATTAGCCATATTATGCTTATATGATCCATATAACGACAATTACTATACTTATTACACTCACTGTTATCAATCTAACTCATATTATTAGCCATATTATGGTTATATGACCGATAGAACGACAATTACTATACTCATTACTCTTATTATTATCAATCTAACTCATATTATTAGCCATATTATGCTTATATGATCGATAGGACGACAATTACTATACTCATTACTCTTATTATTATGAATCTAACTCATATTATTAGCCATATTATGCTTATATGATCGATAGGACGACAATTACTATACTCATTACTCTTATTATTATCAATCTAACTCATATTATTAGCCATATTGTGCTTATATGATCGATAGAACGACAATTACTATACTTATTACTCTTATTAATATCAATCTAACTCATATTATTAGCAATATTATGCTTATATGATCGATAGGACGACAATTACTATACTCATTACTCTTATTATTATCAATCTAACTCATATTATTAGCCATATTATGCTTATATGATCGATAGAACGACAATTACTATACTCATTACACTCACTGTTATCAAACTAACTCATATTATTAGCCATATTATGGTTATATGACCGATAGAAGGACAATTACTATACCTATTACTCTTATTATTATCAATCTAACTCATATTATTAGCCATATTATGCTTATATGATCGATAGGACGACAATTACTATACTCATTACTCTTATTATTATCAATCTAACTCATATTATTAGCCATATTATGCTTATATGATCGATAGGACGACAATTGCTATACTCATTACTCTTATTATTATCAATCTAACCCATATTATTAGGCATATTATGCTTATATGATCGATATAACGACAATTACTATACTTATTACTCTCATTATTATCAATCTAACTCATATTATTAACCATATTGTGGTTATATGACCGATAGAACGACAATTACTATGCTTATTACTCCTATTATTATCCATCTGACTCATATTATTAGCCATATTGTGCTTATATGATCGA
>NW_027474139.1:40369-78335 GCF_050947335.1 Megachile rotundata | reverse complement strand
ATTACTCTTATTATTATCAATCTAACTCATATTATTAGCCATATTATGCTTATATGATCGATAGAACGACAATTACTATACTCACTACTCTTAGTATTATCAATCTAACTCATATTATTAGCCATATTATGGTTATATTATCGATAAAACGACAATTACTATACTTATTACTGTTATTATTATCAATCTAACTCATATTATTAGCCATATTATGCTTAAATGATCGATAGAACTACAATTACTATACTCACTACTCTTAGTATTATCACTCTAACTCATATTATTAGCCTTATTATGCTTATATGATCGATAGAACGACAATTACTGTACTTATTACTCTTATTATTATCAATCCCAATCATATTATTAGCCATATTATGCTTATATGATCGATAGAACGAGAATTACTATACTCACTACTCTTAGTATTATCAATCTAACTCATATTATTAGCCATATTATGCTTATATTATCGATAGAACGACAATTACTATACTTATGACTGTTATTATTAGCAATCTAACTCGTATTATTAGCCATATTATGCTTATATGATCGATAGAACGACAAATACTATACTTATTACTCTTATTATTATCAATCTAACTCATATTATTAGCCACATTATGCTAATATGATCGACAGAACGACAATTACTATACTTATTACACTCACTATTATCAATCTAACTCATATTATTAACCATATTATGCAGATATGATCGATAGAACGACAATTACTATACTCATTACTCTTATTATTATCAATCTAACTCATGCTATTAGCCGTATTATGGTTATATGATCGATATAACGACAATTACTATACTTATTACTCTTATTATTATCAATCTAACTCATATTATTAGCCATATTATGCTTATATGATCGATAGAACGAGAATTACTATACTCACTACTCTTAGTATTATCAATCTAACTCATATTATTAGCCATATTATGCTTATATTATCGATAGAACGACAATTACTATACTTATTACTCTTATTATTATGAATCTAACTCATATTATTAGCCACATTATGCTTATATGATCGATAGAACTACAATTACTATACTCATTACTCTTATTATTATCAATCCAACTCATATTATTACCCATATTATGCTGATATGATCGATAGAACGACATTCACTATACTTATTACACTCACTATTATCAATCTAACTCATATTATTAACCATATTATGCAGATATGATCGATAGAACGACAATTACTATACTTATTACTCTTATTATTATCATTCTAACACATATTATTAACCATATTATGCAGATATGATCGATAGAACTACAATTACTATACTCATTACTCTTATTATTATCAATCTAACTCATATTATTAGCCATATTGTGCTTATATGATCGATAGAACGACAATTACTATACTCACTACTCTTAGTATTATCAATCTAACTCATATTATTAGCCATATTGTGCTTATCTGATCGATAGAACGACAATTACTATACTTATTACTCTTATTATTATCAATCTGACTCATATTATTAGCCATATTATGCTTCTATTATCGATAGAACGACAATTACTGTACTTATTACTCTTATTATTATCAATCTAACTCATGCTATTAGCCATATTATGGTTATATGATCGATATAACGACAATTACTATACTTATTACTCTTATCATTATCAATCTAACTCATATTGTTAACCATATTATGCTAATATGATCGACAGAACGACATTCACTATACTTATTACTCTTATTATTATCAATCTAACTCATATTATTAGCCATATTATGCTTATATGACCGATAGAACGACAATTACTATACTCACTACTCTTAGTATTATCAATCTAACTCATATTATTAGCCATATTATGGTTATATTATCGATAGAACGACAATTACTATACTTATTACTGTTATTATTATCAATCTAACTCATATTATTAGCCATATTATGCTTAAATGATCGATAGAACTACAATTACTATACTCACTACTCTTAGTATTATCACTCTAACTCATATTATTAGCCTTATTATGCTTATATGATCGATAGAACGACAATTACTGTACTTATTACTCTTATTATTATCAATCTCAATCATATTATTAGCCATATTATGCTTATATGATCGATAGAACAAGAATTACTATACTCACTACTCTTAGTATTATCAATCTAACTCATATTATTAGCCATATTATGGTTATATTATCGATAGAACGACAATTACTATACTTATTACTGTTATTATTATCAATCTAACTCATATTATTGGCCATATTATGCTTATATGATCGATAGAACGAGAATTACTATACTTATTACTTTTATTATTATCAATCTAACTCATATTATTAGCCATATTATGCTTATATTATCGATAGAACGACAATTACTATACTTATTACTGTTATTATTATCAATCTAACTCATATTATTAGCCATATTATGCTTATATTATCGATAGAACGACAATTACTATACTTATTACTCTTATTATTATCAATCTAACTCATATTATTAGCCATATTATGCTTAAATGATTGATAGGACGAGAATTACTATACTCACTACTCTTAGTATTATCAATCTAACTCATATTATTAGCCTTATTATGCTTATATGATCGATAGAACGACAATTACTGTACTTATTACTCTTATTATTATCAATCTCAATCATATCATTAGCCATATTATGCTTATATGATCGATAGAACGAGAATTACTATACTCACTACTCTTAGTATTATCAATCTAACTCATATTATTAGCCATATTATGCTTATATGATCAATAGAATGAGAATTACTATACTCACTGCTCTTAGTATTATCACTCTAACTCATATTATTAGCCTTATTATGCTTATATGATCGATAGAACGACAATTACTGTACTTATTACTCTTATTATTATCAATCTCAATCATATTATTAGCCATAGTATGCTTATATGATCGATAGAACGAGAATTACTATACTCACTACACTTAGTATTATCAATCTAACTCATATTATTAGCCATATTATGCTTATATTATCGATAGAACGACAATTACTATACTTATGACTGTTATTATTAGCAATCTAACTCGTATTATTAGCCATATTATGCTTATATGATCGATAGAACGACAAATACTATACTCATTACTCTTATTATTATCAATCTAACTCATGCTATTAGCCGTATTATGGTTATATGATCGATATAACGACAATTACTATACTTATTACTCTTATTATTATCAATCTAACTCATATTATTAGCCATATTATGCTTATACGATCGATAGAACGAGAATTACTATACTCACTACTCTTAGTATTATCAATCTAACTCATATTATTAGCCATATTATGCTTATATTATCGATAGAACGACAATTGCTATACTTATTACTCTTATTATTATGAATCTAACTCATATTATTAGCCACATTATGCTTATATGATCGATAGAACTACAATTACTATACTCATTACTCTTATTATTATCAATCCAACTCATATTATTACCCATATTATGCTGATATGATCGATAGAACGACATTCACTATACTTATTACACTCACTATTATCAATCTAACTCATATTATTAACCATATTATGCAGATATGATCGATAGAACGACAATTACTATACTTATTACTCTTATTATTATCATTCTAACACATATTATTAACCATATTATGCAGATATGATCGATAGAACTACAATTACTATACTCATTACTCTTATTATTATCAATCTAACTCATATTATTAGCCATATTGTGCTTATATGATCGATAGAACGACAATTACTATACTCACTACTCTTAGTATTATCAATCTAACTCATATTATTAGCCATATTATGCTTATATGATCGATAGAACGACAATTACTATACTTATTACTCATATTATTATCAATCTAACTCGTATTATTAGCCATATTATGCTTATATGATCGATAGAACACCAATTACTATACTCATTACTCTTATTATTATCAATCTAACTCATGCTACTAGCCATATTATGGTTATATGATCGATATAACGACAATTACTATACTTATTACTCTTATTATTATCATTCTAACTCATATTATTAACCATATTATGCAGATATGATCGATAGAACTACAATTTCTATACTCATTACTCTTATTATTATCAATCTAACTCATATTATTAGCCATATTATGCTTATATTATCGATAGAACGACAATTACTATACTTATTACTGTTATTATTATCAATCTAACTCATATTATTAGCCATATTATGCTTATATTATCGATAGAACGACAATTACTATACTTATTACTCTTATTATTATCAATCTAACTCATATTATTAGCCATATTATGCTTAAATGATTGATAGAACGAGAATTACTATACTCACTACTCTTAGTATTATCAATCTAACTCATATTATTAGCCTTATTATGCTTATATGATCGATAGAACGACAATTACTGTACTTATTACTCTTATTATTATCAATCTCAATCATATCATTAGCCATATTATGCTTATATGATCGATAGAACGAGAATTACTATACTCACTACTCTTAGTATTATCAATCTAACTCATATTATTAGCCATATTATGCTTATATGATCGATAGAATGAGAATTACTATACTCACTACTCTTAGTACTATCACTCTAACTCATATTATTAGCCTTATTATGCTTATATGATCGATAGAACGACAATTACTGTACTTATTACTCTTATTATTATCAATCTCAATCATATTATTAGCCATATTATGCTTATATGATCGATAGAACGAGAATTACTATACTCACTACTCTTAGTATTATCAATCTAACTCATATTATTAGCCATATTATGCTTATATTATCGATAGAACGACAATTACTATACTTATGACTGTTATTATTAGCAATCTAACTCGTATTATTAGCCATATTATGCTTATATGATCGATAGAACGACAAATACTATACTTATTACTCTTATTATTATCAATCTAACTCATATTATTAGCCATATTATGCTAATATGATCGACAGAACGACAATTACTATACTTATTACACTCACTATTATCAATCTAACTCATATTATTAGCCATATTATGCTAATATGATCGACAGAACGACAATTACTATACTTATTACACTCACTATTATCAATCTAACTCATATTATTAACCATATTATGCAGATATGATCGATAGAACGACAATTACTATACTCATTACTCTTATTATTATCAATCTAACTCATGCTATTAGCCATATTCTGGTTATATGATCGATATAACGACAATTACTATACTTTTTACTCTTATTATTATCAATCTAACTCATATTATTAGCCATATTATGCTTATATGATCGATAGAACGAGAATTACTATACTCACTACTCTTAGTATTATCAATCTAACTCATATTATTAGCCATATTATGCTTCTATTATCGATAGAACGACAATTACTATACTTATTACTCTTATTATTATGAATCTAACTCATATTATTAGCCACATTATGCTTATATGATCGATAGAACTACAATTACTATACTCATTACTCTTATTATTATCAATCCAACTCATATTATTACCCATATTATGCTGATATGATCGATAGAACGACGTTCACTATACTTATTACACTCACTATTATCAATCTAACTCATATTATTAACCATATTATGCAGATATGATCGAAAGAACGACAATTACTATACTTATTATTCTTATTTTTATCAATCTAACTCATATTATTAGCCATATTATGCTTATATGATAGATAGAATGAGAATCACTATACTCACTACTCTTAGTATTATCAATCTAACTCATATTATTAGCCATATTATGCTTATATGATCGATAGAACCACAACTACTATACTTATTACTCTTATTATTATTAATCTAACTCATATTATTAGCCATATTATGCTTATATGATCGATAGAACGAGAATTACTATACTCACTACTCTTAGTATTATCAATCTAACTCATATTATTAGCCATATTATGCTTATATTATGGATAGAACGACAATTACTATGCTTATTACTGTTATTATTATCAATCTAACTCATATTATTAGTCATATTATGCTTAAATGATCGATAGAACGACAAATACTATACTTATTACTCTTATTATTATCAATCTAACTCATATTATTAACCATATTATGCAGATATGATCGATAGAACGACAATTACTATACTCATTACTCTTATTATTATCAATCTAACTCATGCTATTAGCCATATTATGGTTATATGATCGATATAACGACAATTACTATACTTATTACTCTTATTATTATCAATCTAATTCATATTGTTAACCATATTATGCTAATATGATCGACAGAACGACATTCACTATACTTATTACTCTTATTATTATCAATCTAACTCATATTATTAGCCATATTATGCTTATATGATCGATAGAACGACAATTACTATACTCACTACTCTTAGTATTATCAATCTAACTCATATTATTAGCCATATTATGGTTATATTATCGATAAAACGACAATTACTATACTTATTACTGTTATTATTATCAATCTAACTCATATTATTAGCCATATTATGCTTAAATGATCGATAGAACTACAATTACTATACTCACTACTCTTAGTATTATCACTCTAACTCATATTATTAGCCTTATTATGCTTATATGATCGATAGAACGACAATTACTGTACTTATTACTCTTATTATTATCAATCTCAATCATATTATTAGCCATATTATGCTTATATGATCGATAGAACGAGAATTACTATACTCACTACTCTTAGTATTATCAATCTAACTCATATTATTAGCCATATTATGCTTATATTATCGATAGAACGACAATTACTATACTTATGACTGTTATTATTAGCAATCTAACTCGTATTATTAGCCATATTATGCTTATATGATCGATAGAACGACAAATACTATACTTATTACTCTTATTATTATCAATCTAACTCATATTATTAGCCACATTATGCTAATATGATCGACAGAACGACAATTACTATACTTATTACACTCACTATTATCAATCTAACTCATATTATTAACCATATTATGCAGATATGATCGATAGAACGACAATTACTATACTCATTACTCTTATTATTATCAATCTAACTCATGCTATTAGCCGTATTATGGTTATATGATCGATATAACGACAATTACTATACTTATTACTCTTATTATTATCAATCTAACTCATATTATTAGCCATATTATGCTTATATGATCGATAGAACGAGAATTACTATACTCACTACTCTTAGTATTATCAATCTAACTCATATTATTAGCCATATTATGCTTATATTATCGATAGAACGACAATTACTATACTTATTACTCTTATTATTATGAATCTAACTCATATTATTAGCCACATTATGCTTATATGATCGATAGAACTACAATTACTATACTCATTACTCTTATTATTATCAATCCAACTCATATTATTACCCATATTATGCTGATATGATCGATAGAACGACATTCACTATACTTATTACACTCACTATTATCAATCTAACTCATATTATTAACCATATTATGCAGATATGATCGATAGAACGACAATTACTATACTTATTACTCTTATTATTATCATTCTAACACATATTATTAACCATATTATGCAGATATGATCGATAGAACTACAATTACTATACTCATTACTCTTATTATTATCAATCTAACTCATATTATTAGCCATATTGTGCTTATATGATCGATAGAACGACAATTACTATACTCACTACTCTTAGTATTATCAATCTAACTCATATTATTAGCCATATTGTGCTTATCTGATCGATAGAACGACAATTACTATACTTATTACTCTTATTATTATCAATCTGACTCATATTATTAGCCATATTATGCTTCTATTATCGATAGAACGACAATTACTGTACTTATTACTCTTATTATTATCAATCTAACTCTTATTATTAGCCATATTGTGCTTATATGATCGATAGAACGACAATTACTATACTCATTACTCTTATTATTATCAATCTAACTCATGCTATTAGCCATATTATGGTTATATGATCGATATAACGACAATTACTATACTTATTGCTCTTATCATTATCAATCTAACTCATATTGTTAACCATATTATGCTAATATGATCGACAGAACGACATTCACTATACTTATTACTCTTATTATTATCAATCTAACTCATATTATTAGCCATATTATGCTTATATGACCGATAGAACGACAATTACTATACTCACTACTCTTAGTATTATCAATCTAACTCATATTATTAGCCATATTATGGTTATATTATCGATAGAACGACAATTACTATACTTATTACTGTTATTATTATCAATCTAACTCATATTATTAGCCATATTATGCTTAAATGATCGATAGAACTACAATTACTATACTCACTACTCTTAGTATTATCACTCTAACTCATATTATTAGCCTTATTATGCTTATATGATCGATAGAACGACAATTACTGTACTTATTACTCTTATTATTATCAATCTCAATCATATTATTAGCCATATTATGCTTATATGATCGATAGAACAAGAATTACTATACTCACTACTCTTAGTATTATCAATCTAACTCATATTATTAGCCATATTATGGTTATATTATCGATAGAACGACAATTACTATACTTATTACTGTTATTATTATCAATCTAACTCATATTATTGGCCATATTATGCTTATATGATCGATAGAACGAGAATTACTATACTTATTACTTTTATTATTATCAATCTAACTCATATTATTAGCCATATTATGCTTATATTATCGATAGAACGACAATTACTATACTTATTACTGTTATTATTATCAATCTAACTCATATTATTAGCCATATTATGCTTATATTATCGATAGAACGACAATTACTATACTTATTACTCTTATTATTATCAATCTAACTCATATTATTAGCCATATTATGCTTAAATGATTGATAGGACGAGAATTACTATACTCACTACTCTTAGTATTATCAATCTAACTCATATTATTAGCCTTATTATGCTTATATGATCGATAGAACGACAATTACTGTACTTATTACTCTTATTATTATCAATCTCAATCATATCATTAGCCATATTATGCTTATATGATCGATAGAACGAGAATTACTATACTTACTACTCTTAGTATTATCAATCTAACTCATATTATTAGCCATATTATGCTTATATGATCAATAGAATGAGAATTACTATACTCACTGCTCTTAGTATTATCACTCTAACTCATATTATTAGCCTTATTATGCTTATATGATCGATAGAACGACAATTACTGTACTTATTACTCTTATTATTATCAATCTCAATCATATTATTAGCCATAGTATGCTTATATGATCGATAGAACGAGAATTACTATACTCACTACACTTAGTATTATCAATCTAACTCATATTATTAGCCATATTATGCTTATATTATCGATAGAACGACAATTACTATACTTATGACTGTTATTATTAGCAATCTAACTCGTATTATTAGCCATATTATGCTTATATGATCGATAGAACGACAAATACTATACTCATTACTCTTATTATTATCAATCTAACTCATGCTATTAGCCGTATTATGGTTATATGATCGATATAACGACAATTACTATACTTATTACTCTTATTATTATCAATCTAACTCATATTATTAGCCATATTATGCTTATACGATCGATAGAACGAGAATTACTATACTCACTACTCTTAGTATTATCAATCTAACTCATATTATTAGCCATATTATGCTTATATTATCGATAGAACGACAATTGCTATACTTATTACTCTTATTATTATGAATCTAACTCATATTATTAGCCACATTATGCTTATATGATCGATAGAACTACAATTACTATACTCATTACTCTTATTATTATCAATCCAACTCATATTATTACCCATATTATGCTGATATGATCGATAGAACGACATTCACTATACTTATTACACTCACTATTATCAATCTAACTCATATTATTAACCATATTATGCAGATATGATCGATAGAACGACAATTACTATACTTATTACTCTTATTATTATCATTCTAACACATATTATTAACCATATTATGCAGATATGATCGATAGAACTACAATTACTATACTCATTACTCTTATTATTATCAATCTAACTCATATTATTAGCCATATTGTGCTTATATGATCGATAGAACGACAATTACTATACTCACTACTCTTAGTATTATCAATCTAACTCATATTATTAGCCATATTGTGCTTATCTGATCGATAGAACGACAATTACTATACTTATTATTCTTATTATTATCAATCTGACTCATATTATTAGCCATATTATGCTTCTATTATCGATAGAACGACAATTACTATACTTATTACTCTTATTATTATGAATCTAACTCATATTATTAGCCACATTATGCTTATATGATCGATAGAACTACAATTACTATACTCATTACTCTTATTATTATCAATCCAACTCATATTATTACCCATATTATGCTGATATGATCGATAGAACGACGTTCACTATACTTATTACACTCACTATTATCAATCTAACTCATATTATTAACCATATTATGCAGATATGATCGAAAGAACGACAATTACTATACTTATTATTCTTATTTTTATCAATCTAACTCATATTATTAGCCATATTATGCTTATATGATAGATAGAATGAGAATTACTATACTCACTACTCTTAGTATTATCAATCTAACTCATATTATTAGCCATATTATGCTTATATGATCGATAGAACCACAATTACTATACTTATTACTCCTATTATTATTAATCTAACTCATATTATTAGCCATATTATGCTTATATGATCGATAGAACGAGAATTACTATACTCACTACTCTTAGTATTATCAATCTAACTCATATTATTAGCCATATTGTGCTTATCTGATCGATAGAACGACAATTACTATACTTATTACTCTTATTATTATCAATCTGACTCATATTATTAGCCATATTATGCTTCTATTATCGATAGAACGACAATTACTATACTTATTACTCTTATTATTATGAATCTAACTCATATTATTAGCCACATTATGCTTATATGATCGATAGAACTACAATTACTATACTCACTACTCTTATTATTATCAATCCAACTCATATTATTACCCATATTATGCTGATATGATCGATAGAACGACATTCACTATACTTATTACACTCACTATTATCGATCTAACTCATATTATTAGCCATATTATGCTTATATGATCGATAGAACGAGAATTACTATACTCACTACTCTTAGTATTATCAATCTAACTCATATTATTAGCCATATTATGCTTATATTATGGATAGAACGACAATTACTATGCTTATTACTGTTATTATTATCAATCTAACTCATATTATTAGTCATATTATGCTTAAATGATCGATAGAACGACAAATACTATACTTATTACTCTTATTATTATCAATCTAACTCATATTATTAACCATATTATGCAGATATGATCGATAGAACTACAATTACTATACCCATTACTCTTATTATTATCAATCTAACTCATATTATTAACCATATTATGCAGATATGATCGATAGAACGACAATTACTATACTCATTGCTCTTATTATTATCAATCTAACTCATATTATTAGCCATATTATGCTTATATGATCGATAGAACGACAATTACTATACTCACTACTCTTAGTATTATCAATCTAAATCATATTATTAGCCATATTCTGCTTATATTATCGATAGAACGACAATTACTATACTTATTACTGTTATTATTATCAATCTAACTCATATTATTAGCCATATTATGCTTATATGATCGATAGAATGAGAATTACTATACTCACTACTCTTAGTATTATCACTCTAACTCATATTACTAGCCATATTATGCTTATATGATCGAGAGAACGACAATTACTATACTTATTGGTGTTATTATTATCAATCTAACTCATATTATTAGCCATATTATGCTTATATGATCGATAGAACTACAATTACTATACCCATTACTCTTATTATTATCAATCTAACTCATATTATTAACCATATTATGCAGATATGATCGATAGAACTACAATTACTATACCCATTACTCTTATTATTATCAATCTAACTCATATTATTAGCCATCTTGTGCTTATATGAGCGATAGAGCGACAATTACTATACTTATTACACTTATTATTATCAATCTAACTCATATTATTAGCCATATTATGCTTATATGATCGATAGTACGACAATTACTATACTCATTGCTCTTATTATTATCAATCTAACTCATATTATTAACCATACTATGCAGATATTATCGATAGAACGACAATTACTATACTCATTACTCTTATTATTATCAATCTAACTCATGCTATTAGCCATATTATGGTTATATGATCGATATAACGACAATTACTATACTTATTACTCTTATTATTATCAATCTAACTTATATTATTAACCATATTATGCAGATATGATCGATAGAACGACAGTTACTATACTTATTACTCTTATTATTATCAATCTAACTCATATTATTAACCATATTATGCAGATATGATCGATAGAACGACAATTACTATACTCATTACTCTTATTATTATCAATCTAACTCATGCTATTAGCCATATTATGGTTATATGATCGTTATAACGACAATTACTATACTTATTACTCGTATTATTATCAATCTAACTCATATTATTAGCCATATTATGCTTATATGATCGATAGAACGAGAATTACTATACTCACTACTCTTAGTATTATCAATCTAACTCATATTATTAGCCATATTATGGTTATATTATCGATAGAACGACAATTACTATACTTATTACTGTTATTATTACCAATCTAACTCATATTATTAGCCATATTATGCTTATATGATCGATAGAACGAGAATTACTATACTCACTACTCTTAGTATTATCACTCTAACTCATATTATTAGCCTTATTATGCTTATATGATCGATAGAACGACAATTACTGTACTTATTACTCTTATTATTATCAATCTCAATCATATTATTAGCCATATTATGCTTATATGATCGATAGAACGAGAATTACTATACTCACTACTCTTAGTATTATCAATCTAACTCATATTATTAGCCATATTATGCTTATATGATCGATAGAATGAGCATTACTATACTCACTACTCTTAGTATTATCACTCTAACTCATATTATTAGCCTTATTATGCTTATATGATCGATAGAACGACAATTACTGTACTTATTACTCTTATTATTATCAATCTCAATCATATTATTAGCCATATTATGCTTTTATGATCGATAGAACGAGAATTACTATACTCACTACTCTTAGTATTATCAATCTAACTCATATTATTAGCCATATTATGCTTATATGATCGATAGAATGAGAATTACTATACTCACTACTCTTAGTATTATCACTCTAACTCATATTATTAGCCTTATTATGCTTATATGATCGATAGAACGACAATTACTGTACTTATTACTCTTATTATTATCAATCTCAATCATATTATTAGCCATATTATGCTTATATGATCGATAGAACGAGAATTACTATACTCACTACTCTTAGTATTATCAATCTAACTCATATTATTAGCCATATTATGGTTATATTATCGATAGAACGACAATTACTATACTTATTTAGCAGTAATAAGTATAGTAATTGTCGTTCTATCGATAATATAAGCATAATATGGCTAATAATATGAGTTAGATTGATAATACTAAGAGTAGTGAGTATAGTAATTCTCATTCTATCGATCATATAAGGATAATATGGCTAATAATATGAGTTAGATTGATAATAATAACATTATCAATCTAACTCATATTATTAGCCATATTATGCTTAAATGATCGATAGAACTACAATTACTATACTTATTACTCTTATTATTATCAATCTAACTCATGCTATTAGCCATATTATGGTTATATGATCGTTATAACGACAATTACTATACTTATTACTCGTATTATTATCAATCTAACTCATATTATTAGCCATATTATGCTTATATGATCGATAGAACGACAATTACTGTACTTATTACTCTTATTATTATCAATCTGAATCATATTATTAGCCATATTATGCTTTTATGATCGATAGAACGAGAATTACTATACTCACTACTCTTAGTATTATCAATCTAACTCATATTATTAGCCATATTATGCTTATATGATCGATAGAACGACAATTACTATACTTATTACTCTTATTATTATGAATCTAACTCATATTATTAACCATATTATGCAGATATGATCGATAGAACTACAATTACTATACTCATTACTCTTATTATTATCAATCTAACTCATATTATTAGCCATATTATGCTTATATGTTCGATAGAATGAAAATTACTATACTCACTACTCTTAGTATTATTACTTTAACTCATATTATTAGCCTTATTATGCTTATATGATCGATAGAACGACAATTACTGTACTTATTACTCTTATTATTATCAATCTCAATCATATCATTAGCCATATTATGCTTATATGATCGATAGAATGAGAATTACTATACTCACTACTCTTAGTATTATCACTCTAACTCATATTATTAGCCTTATTATGCTTATATGATCGATAGAACGACAATTACTGTACTTATTACTCTTATTATTATCAATCTCAATCATATTATTAGACATATTATGCTTATATGATCGATAGAACGAGAATTACTATACTCACTACTCTTAGTATTATCACTCTAACTCATATTATTAGCCTTATTATGCTTATATGATCGATAGAACGACAATTACTGTACTTATTACTCTTATTATTATCAATCTCAATCATATTATTAGCCATATTATGCTTATATGATCGATAGAACGAGAATTACTATACTCACTACTCTTAGTATTATCAATCTAACTCATATTATTAGCCATATTATGCTTATATGATCGATAGAATGAGCATTACTATACTCACTACTCTTAGTATTATCACTCTAACTCATATTATTAGCCTTATTATGCTTATATGATCGATAGAACGACAATTACTGTACTTATTACTCTTATTATTATCAATCTCAATCATATTATTAGCCATATTATGCTTTTATGATCGATAGAACGAGAATTACTATACTCACTACTCTTAGTATTATCAATCTAACTCATATTATTAGCCATATTATGCTTATATGATCGATAGAACGACAATTACTATACTTATTACTCTCATTATTATGAATCTAACTCATATTATTAACCATATTATGCAGATATGATCGATAGAACTACAATTACTATACTCATTACTCTTATTATTATCAATCTAACTCATATTATTAGCCATATTATGCTTATATGTTCGATAGAACGACAATTACTATACTTATGACTGTTATTATTATCAATCTAACTCATATTATTAGCCATATTATGCTTAAATGATCGATAGAACGACAATTACTATACTTATTACTCTTATTATTAGCAATCTAACTCGTATTATTAGCCATATTATGCTTATATTATCGATAGAACGACAATTACTATACTTATTACTCTTATTATTATCAATCTAACTCATATTATTAGCCATATTATGCTTAAATGATTGATAGAACGAGAATTACTGTACTCACTACTCTTAGTATTATCAATCTAACTCATATTATTAGCCTTATTATGCTTATGTGATCGATAGAACGACAATTACTGTACTTATTACTCTTATTATTATCAATCTCAATCATATCATTAGCCATATTATGCTTATATGATCGATAGAACGAGAATTACTATACTCACTACTCTTAGTATTATCAATCTAACTCATATTATTAGGCATATTATGCTTATATGATCGATAGAATGAGAATTACTATACTCACTACTCTTAGTATTATCACTCTAACTCATATTATTAGCCTTATTATGCTTATATGATCGATAGAACGACAATTACTGTACTTATTACTCTTATTATTATCAATCTCAATCATATTATTAGCCATATTATGCTTATATGATCGATAGAACGAGAATTACTATACTCACTACTCTTAGTATTATCAATCTAACTCATATTATTAGCCATATTATGGTTATATTATCGATAGAACGACAATTACTATACTTATTACTGTTATTATTATCAATCTAACTCATATTATTGGCCATATCATGCTTATATGATCGATAGAACGAGAATTACTATACTCACTACTCTTAGTATTATCAATCTAACTCATATTATTAGCCATATTATGCTTATATGATCGATAGAACGACAATTACTATACTTATTACTCTTATTATTATCAATCTGACTCATATTATTAGCCATATTATGCTTAAATGATTGATGGAACGACAATTACTATACTTATTACTCTTATTATTATCAATCTAACTCATATTATTAACCATATTATGCAGATATGATCGATAGAACTACAATCACTATACTCATTACTCTTATTATTATTAATCTAACTCATATTATTAGCCATATTATACTTAAATGATCGATAGAACTACAATAACTATACTCATTACTCTTATTATTATCAATCTAACTCATATTATTAGCCATATTATGCTTATATTATCGATAGAACGACAATTACTATACTCATTACTCTTATTATTATCAATCTAACTCATATTATTAGCCATATTATGCTTAAATGATTGATAGAACGAGAATTACTATAGTCACTACTCTTAGTATTATCAATCCAACTCATATTATTAGCCTTATTATGCTTATATGATCGATAGAACGACAATTACTGTACTTATTACTCTTATTATTATCAATCTCAATCATATCATTAGCCATATTATGCTTATATGATCGATAGAACGAGAATTACTATACTCACTACTCTTAGTATTATCAATCTAACTCATATTATTAGCCACATTATGCTTATATTATCGATAGAACGACAATTACTATACTTATTGCTGTTATTATTATCAATCTAACTCATATTATTAGCCATATTATACTTATATTATCGATAGAACGACAATTACTATACTCATTACTCTTATTATTATCAATCTAACTCATATTATTAGCCATATTATGCTTAAATGATTGATAGAACGAGAATTACTATAGTCACTACTCTTAGTATTATCAATCCAACTCATATTATTAGCCTTATTATGCTTATATGATCGATAGAACGACAATTACTGTACTTATTACTCTTATTATTATCAATCTCAATCATATCATTAGCCATATTATGCTTATATGATCGATAGAACGAGAATTACTATACTCACTACTCTTAGTATTATCAATCTAACTCATATTATTAGCCATATTATGCTTATATGATCGATAGAATGAGAATTACTATACTCACTACTCTTAGTATTATCACTCTAACTCATATTATTAGCCTTATTATGCTTATATGATCGATAGAACGACAATTATTGTACTTATTGCTCTTATTATTATCAATCTCAATCATATTATTAGCCATATTATGCTTATATGATCGATAGAACGACAATTATTGTACTTATTGCTCTTATTATTATCAATCTCAATCATATTATTAGCCATATTATGCTTATATGATCGATAGAACGAGAATTACTATACTCACTACTCTTAGTATTATCAATCTAACTCATATTATTAGCCATATTATGGTTATATTATCGATAGAACGACAATTACTATACTTATTACTCTTATTATTATCAATCTAACTCATATTATTAGCCATATTATGGTTATATTATCGATAGAACGACAATTACTATACTTATTACTGTTATTATTATCAATCTAACTCATATTATTGGCCATATCATGCTTATATGATCGATAGAACGAGAATTACTATACTCACTACTCTTAGTATTATCAATCTAACTCATATTATTAGCCATATTATGCTTATATGATCGATAGAACTATAATTTCTATACTCATTACTCTTATTATTATCAATCTAACTCATATTATTAGCCATATTATGCTTATATTATCGATAGAACGACAATTACTATACTTATTGCTGTTATTATTATCAATCTAACTCATATTATTAGCCATATTATGCTTATATTATCGATAGAACGACAATTACTATACTCATTACTCTTATTATTATCAATCTAACTCATATTATTAGCCATATTATGCTTAAATGATTGATAGAACGAGAATTACTATAGTCACTACTCTTAGTATTATCAATCTAACTCATATTATTAGCCTTATTATGCTTATATGATCGATAGAACGACAATTACTGTACTTATTACTCTTATTATTATCAATCTCAATCATATCATTAGCCATATTATGCTTATATGATCGATAGAACGAGAATTACTATACTCACTACTCTTAGTATTATCAATCTAACTCATATTATTAGCCATATTATGCTTATATGATCGATAGAATGAGAATTACTATACTCACTACTCTTAGTATTATCACTCTAACTCATATTATTAGCCTTATTATGCTTATATGATCGATAGAACGACAATTATTGTACTTATTGCTCTTATTATTATCAATCTCAATCATATTATTAGCCATATTATGTTTATATGATCGATAGAACGACAATTATTGTACTTATTGCTCTTATTATTATCAATCTCAATCATATTATTAGCCATATTATGCTTATATGATCGATAGAACGAGAATAACTATACTCCCTACTCTTAGTATTATCAATCTAACTCATATTATTAGCCATATTATGGTTATATTATCGATAGAACGACAATTACTATACTTATTACTCTTATTATTATCAATCTAACTCATATTATTAGCCATATTATGGTTATATTATCGATAGAACGACAATTACTATACTTATTACTGTTATTATTATCAATCTAACTCATATTATTGGCCATATCATGCTTATATGATCGATAGAACGAGAATTACTATACTCACTACTCTTAGTATTATCAATCTAACTCATATTATTAGCCATATTATGCTTATATGATCGATAGAACGACAATTACTATACTTATTACTCTTATTATTATCAATCTGACTCATATTATTAGCCATATTATGCTTAAATGATCGATGGAACGACAATTACTATACTTATTACTCTTATTATTATCAATCTAACTCATATTATTAACCATATTATGCAGATATGATCGATAGAACTACAATCACTATACTCATTACTCTTATAATTATTAATCTAACTCATATTATTAGCCATATTATACTTAAATGATCGATAGAACTACAATAACTATACTCATTACTCTTATTATTATCAATCTAACTCATATTATTAGCCATATTATGCTTTTATGATCGATAGAACGAGAATTACTATACTCACTACTCTTAGTATTATCAATCTAACTCATATTATTAGCCATATTATGCTTATATGATCGATAGAACGACAATTACTATACTTATTACTCTCATTATTATGAATCTAACTCATATTATTAACCATATTATGCAGATATGATCGATAGAACTACAATTACTATACTCATTACTCTTATTATTATCAATCTAACTCATATTATTAGCCATATTATGCTTATATGTTCGATAGAACGACAATTACTATACTTATGACTGTTATTATTATCAATCTAACTCATATTATTAGCCATATTATGCTTAAATGATCGATAGAACGACAATTACTATACTTATTACTCTTATTATTAGCAATCTAACTCGTATTATTAGCCATATTATGCTTATATTATCGATAGAACGACAATTACTGTACTTATTACTCTTATTATTATCAATCTCAATCATATTATTAGCCATATTATGCTTATATGATCGATAGAACGAGAATTACTATACTCACTACTCTTAGTATTATCAATCTAACTCATATTATTAGCCATATTATGGTTATATTATCGATAGAACGACAATTACTATACTTATTACTGTTATTATTATCAATCTAACTCATATTATTGGCCATATCATGCTTATATGATCGATAGAACGAGAATTACTATACTCACTACTCTTAGTATTATCAATCTAACTCATATTATTAGCCATATTATGCTTATATGATCGATAGAACGACAATTACTATACTTATTACTCTTATTATTATCAATCTGACTCATATTATTAGCCATATTATGCTTAAATGATTGATGGAACGACAATTACTATACTTATTACTCTTATTATTATCAATCTAACTCATATTATTAACCATATTATGCAGATATGATCGATAGAACTACAATCACTATACTCATTACTCTTATTATTATTAATCTAACTCATATTATTAGCCATATTATACTTAAATGATCGATAGAACTACAATAACTATACTCATTACTCTTATTATTATCAATCTAACTCATATTATTAGCCATATTATGCTTATATTATCGATAGAACGACAATTACTATACTCATTACTCTTATTATTATCAATCTAACTCATATTATTAGCCATATTATGCTTAAATGATTGATAGAACGAGAATTACTATAGTCACTACTCTTAGTATTATCAATCCAACTCATATTATTAGCCTTATTATGCTTATATGATCGATAGAACGACAATTACTGTACTTATTACTCTTATTATTATCAATCTCAATCATATCATTAGCCATATTATGCTTATATGATCGATAGAACGAGAATTACTATACTCACTACTCTTAGTATTATCAATCTAACTCATATTATTAGCCATATTATGCTTATATTATCGATAGAACGACAATTACTATACTTATTGCTGTTATTATTATCAATCTAACTCATATTATTAGCCATATTATACTTATATTATCGATAGAACGACAATTACTATACTCATTACTCTTATTATTATCAATCTAACTCATATTATTAGCCATATTATGCTTAAATGATTGATAGAACGAGAATTACTATAGTCACTACTCTTAGTATTATCAATCCAACTCATATTATTAGCCTTATTATGCTTATATGATCGATAGAACGACAATTACTGTACTTATTACTCTTATTATTATCAATCTCAATCATATCATTAGCCATATTATGCTTATATGATCGATAGAACGAGAATTACTATACTCACTACTCTTAGTATTATCAATCTAACTCATATTATTAGCCATATTATGCTTATATGATCGATAGAATGAGAATTACTATACTCACTACTCTTAGTATTATCACTCTAACTCATATTATTAGCCTTATTATGCTTATATGATCGATAGAACCACAATTATTGTACTTATTGCTCTTATTATTATCAATCTCAATCATATTATTAGCCATATTATGCTTATATGATCGATAGAACGACAATTATTGTACTTATTGCTCTTATTATTATCAATCTCAATCATATTATTAGCCATATTATGCTTATATGATCGATAGAACGAGAATTACTATACTCACTACTCTTAGTATTATCAATCTAACTCATATTATTAGCCATATTATGGTTATATTATCGATAGAACGACAATTACTATACTTATTACTCTTATTATTATCAATCTAACTCATATTATTAGCCATATTATGGTTATATTATCGATAGAACGACAATTACTATACTTATTACTGTTATTATTATCAATCAAACTCATATTATTGGCCATATCATGCTTATATGATCGATAGAACGAGAATTACTATACTCACTACTCTTAGTATTATCAATCTAACTCATATTATTAGCCATATTATGCTTATATGATCGATAGAACTATAATTTCTATACTCATTACTCTTATTATTATCAATCTAACTCATATTATTAGCCATATTATGCTTATATTATCGATAGAACGACAATTACTATACTTATTGCTGTTATTATTATCAATCTAACTCATATTATTAGCCATATTATGCTTATATTATCGATAGAACGACAATTACTATACTCATTACTCTTATTATTATCAATCTAACTCATATTATTAGCCATATTATGCTTAAATGATTGATAGAACGAGAATTACTATAGTCACTACTCTTAGTATTATCAATCTAACTCATATTATTAGCCTTATTATGCTTATATGATCGATAGAACGACAATTACTGTACTTATTACTCTTATTATTATCAATCTCAATCATATCATTAGCCATATTATGCTTATATGATCGATAGAACGAGAATTACTATACTCACTACTCTTAGTATTATCAATCTAACTCATATTATTAGCCATATTATGCTTATATGATCGATAGAATGAGAATTACTATACTCACTACTCTTAGTATTATCACTCTAACTCATATTATTAGCCTTATTATGCTTATATGATCGATAGAACGACAATTATTGTACTTATTGCTCTTATTATTATCAATCTTAATCATATTATTAGCCATATTATGTTTATATGATCGATAGAACGACAATTATTGTACTTATTGCTCTTATTATTATCAATCTCAATCATATTATTAGCCATATTATGCTTATATGATCGATAGAACGAGAATAACTATACTCCCTACTCTTAGTATTATCAATCTAACTCATATTATTAGCCATATTATGGTTATATTATCGATAGAACGACAATTACTATACTTATTACTCTTATTATTATCAATCTAACTCATATTATTAGCCATATTATGGTTATATTATCGATAGAACGACAATTACTATACTTATTACTGTTATTATTATCAATCTAACTCATATTATTGGCCATATCATGCTTATATGATCGATAGAACGAGAATTACTATACTCACTACTCTTAGTATTATCAATCTAACTCATATTATTAGCCATATTATGCTTATATGATCGATAGAATGAGAATTACTATACTCACTACTCTTAGTATTATCACTCTAACTCATATTATTAGCCTTATTATGCTTATATGATCGATAGAACGACAATTATTGTACTTATTGCTCTTATTATTATCAATCTTAATCATATTATTAGCCATATTATGTTTATATGATCGATAGAACGACAATTATTGTACTTATTGCTCTTATTATTATCAATCTCAATCATATTATTAGCCATATTATGCTTATATGATCGATAGAACGAGAATAACTATACTCCCTACTCTTAGTATTATCAATCTAACTCATATTATTAGCCATATTATGGTTATATTATCGATAGAACGACAATTACTATACTTATTACTCTTATTATTATCAATCTGACTCATATTATTAGCCATATTATGCTTAAATGATCGATGGAACGACAATTACTATACTTATTACTCTTATTATTATCAATCTAACTCATATTATTAACCATATTATGCAGATATGATCGATAGAACTACAATCACTATACTCATTACTCTTATAATTATTAATCTAACTCATATTATTAGCCATATTATACTTAAATGATCGATAGAACTACAATAACTATACTCATTACTCTTATTATTATCAATCTAACTCATATTATTAGCCATATTATGCTTATATTATCGATAGAACGACAATTACTATACTTATGACTGTTATTATTATCAATCTAACTCATATTATTAGCCATATTATGCTTAAATGATCGATAGAACGACAATTACTATACTTTTTACTCTTATTATTAGTAATCTAACTCGTATTATTAGCCATATTATGCTTATATGATCGATAGAACGACAATTACTATACTTATTACTCTTATTATTAGCAATCTAACTCGTATTATTAGCCATATTATGCTTATATTATCGATAGAACGACAATTACTATACTTATTACTCTTATTATTATCAATCTGACTCATATTATTAGCCATATTATGCTTAAATGATTGATAGAACGAGAATTACTGTACTCACTACTCTTAGTATTATCAATCTAACTCATATTATTAGCCTTATTATGCTTATATGATCGATAGAACGACAATTACTGTACTTATTACTCTTATTATTATCAATCTCAATCATATTATTAGCCATATTATGCTTATATGATCGATAGAACGACAATTACTATACTTATTACTCTTATTATTATCAATCTGACTCATATTATTAGCCATATTATGCTTAAATGATTGATGGAACGACAATTACTATACTTATTACTCTTATTATTATCAATCTAACTCATATTATTAACCATATTATGCAGATATGATCGATAGAACTACAATCACTATACTCATTACTCTTATTATTATTAATCTAACTCATATTATTAGCCATATTATACTTAAATGATCGATAGAACTACAATAACTATACTCATTACTCTTGTTATTATCAATCTAACTCATATTATTAGCCATATTATGCTTATATGATCGATAGAACGAGAATTACTATACTCACTACTCTTAGTATTATCAATCTAACTCATATTATTAGCCATATTATGGTTATATTATCGATAGAACGACAATTACTATACTTATTACTGTTATTGTTATCAATCTAACTCATATTATTGGCCATATCATGCTTATATGATCGATAGAACGAGAATTACTATACTCACTACTCTTAGTATTATCAATCTAACTCATATTATTAGCCATATTATGCTTATATGATCGATAGAACGACAATTACTATACTTATTACTCTTATTATTATCAATCTGACTCATATTATTAGCCATATTATGCTTAAATGATCGATGGAACGACAATTGCTATACTGATTACTCTTATTATTATCAATCTAACTCATATTATTAACCATATTATGCAGATATGATCGATAGAACTACAATCACTATACTCATTACTCTTATTATTATTAATCTAACTCATATTATTAGCCATATTATACTTAAATGATCGCTAGAACTACAATAACTATACTCATTACTCTTATTATTATCAATCTAACTCATATTATTAGCCATATTATGCTTATATTATCGATAGAACGACAATTACTATACTTATGACTGTTATTATTATCAATCTAACTCATATTATTAGCCATATTATGCTTAAATGATCGATAGAACGACAATTACTATACTTATTACTCTTATTATTATGAATCTAACTCATATTATTAGCCACATTATGCCCATATGATCGATAGAACTTCAATTACTATACTTATTACTCTTATTATTAGCAATCTAACTCGTATTATTAGCCATATTATGCTTATATGATCGATAGAACGACAAATACTATACTTATTGCTCTTATTATTATCAATCTAACTCATATTATTAGCCATATTATGCTAATATGATCGACAGAACGACAATTACTATACTTATTACACTCACTATTATCAATCTAACTCATATTATTAACCATATTATGCAGATATGATCGATAGAACGACAATTACTATACTCATTACTCTTATTATTATCAATGTAACTCATGCTATTAGCCGTATTATGGTTATATGATCGATATAACGACAATTACTATACTTATTACTCTTATTATTATCAATCTAACTCATATTATTAGCCATATTATGCTTATATGATCGATAGAACGAGAATTACTATACTCACTACTCTTAGTATTATCAATCTAACTCATATTATTAGCCATATTATGCTTATATTATCGATAGAACGACAATTACTATACTTATTACTCTTATTATTATGAATCTAACTCATATTATTAGCCACATTATGCTTATATGATCGATAGAACTTCAATTACTATACTCATTACTCTTATTATTATCAATGTAACTCATGCTATTAGCCGTATTATGGTTATATGATCGATATAACGACAATTACTATACTTATTACTCTTATTATTATCAATCTAACTCATATTATTAGCCATATTATGCTTATATGATTGATAGAACGAGAATTACTATACTCACTACTCTTAGTATTATCAATCTAACTCATATTATTAGCCATATTATGCTTATATTATCGATAGAACGACAATTACTATACTTATTACTCTTATTATTATGAATCTAACTCATATTATTAGCCACATTATGCTTATATGATCGATAGAACTTCAATTACTATACTCATTACTCTTATTATTATCAATCCAACTCATATTATTACCCATATTATGCTTAAATGATCGATGGAACGACAATTACTATACTTATTACTCTTATTATTATCAATCTAACTCATATTATTGGCCATATTATGCTTATATGATCGATAGAACGAGAATTACTATACTCACTACTCTTATTATTATAAATCTAACTCATATTATTAACCATATTATGCAGATATGATCGATAGAACTACAATCACTATACTCATTACTCTTATTATTATTAATCTAACTCATATTATTAGCCATATTATGCTTAAATGATCGATAGAACTACAATTACTATACTCATTACTCTTATTATTATCAATCTAACTCATGCTACTAGCCATATTATGGTTATATGATCGATATAACGACAATTACTATACTTATTACGCTTATTATTATCATTCTAACTCATATTATTAACCATATTATGCAGATATGATCGATAGAACTACAATTACTATACTCATTACTCTTATTATTATCAATCTAACTCATATTATTAGCCATATTATGCTTATATTATCGATAGAACGACAATTACTATACTTATTACTGTTATTATTATCAATCTAACTCATATTATTAGCCATATTATGCTTAAATGATTGATAGAACGAGAATTACTATACTCACTACTCTTAGTATTATCAATCTAACTCATATTATTAACCATATTATGCAGATATGATCGATAGAACTACAATTACTATACTCATTACTCTTATTATTATCAATCTAACTCATATTATTAGCCTTATTATGCTTATATGATCGATAGAACGACAATTACTATACTCACTACTCTTAGTATTATCAATCTAACTCATATTATTAGCCATATTATGCTTATATTATCGATAGACCGACAATTACTATACTCACTACTCTTAGTATTATCACTCTAACTCATATTATTAGCCTTATTATGCTTATATGATCGATAGAACGACAATTACTGTACTTATTACTCTTATTATTATCAATCTCAATCATATTATTAGCCATATTATGCTTATACGATCGATAGAACGAGAATTACTATACTCACTACTCCTAGTATTATCAATCTAACTCATATTATTAGCCATATTATGGTTATATTATCGATAGAACGACAATTACTATACTTATTACTGTTATTATTATCAATCTAACTCATATTATTAGCCATATTATGCTTATATGATCGATAGAACCACAAATACTATACTTATTACTCTTATTATTATAAATCTAACTCATATTATTAACCATATTATGCAGATATGATCGATAGAACTACAATCACTATACTCATTACTCTTATTATTATTAATCTAACTCATATTATTAGCCATATTATGCTTAAATGATCGATAGAACTACAATTACTATACTCATTACTCTTATTATTATCAATCTAACTCATATTATTAGCCATATTATGCTTATATTATCGATAGAACGACAATTACTATACTTATTACTGTTATTATTATCAATCTGACTCATATTATTAGCCATATTATGCTTAAATGATCGATGGAACGACGATTACTATACTTATTACTCTTATTATTATCAATCTAACTCATATTATTGGCCATATTATGCTTATATGATCGATAGAACGAGAATTACTATACTCACTACTCTTATTATTATAAATCGAACTCATATTATTAACCATATTATGCAGATATGATCGATAGAACTACAATCACTATACTCATTACTCTTATTATTATCAATCTAACTCATATTATTAGCCATATTATGCTTATATTATCGATAGAACGACAATTACTATACTTATTACTGCTATTATTATCAATCTAACTCATATTATTAGCCATATTATGCTTATATTATCGATAGAACGACAATTACTATACTTATTACTCTTATTATTATAAATCTAACTCATATTATTAGCCATATTATGCTTAAATGATTGATAGAACGAGAATTACTATACTCACTACTCTAGTATTATCAATCTAACTCATATTATTAGCCATATTATGGTTATATTATCGATAGAACGACAATTACTATACTTATTACTCTTATTATTATCAATCTAACTCATATTATTAGCCATATTATGCTTATATGATCGATAGAACGACAAATACTATACTTATTACTCTTATTATTATCAATCTAACTCATATTATTAACCATATTATGCAGATATGATCGATAGAACTACAATCACTATACTCATTACTCTTATTATTATTAATCTAACTCATATTATTAGCCATATTATACTTAAATGATCGATAGAACTACAATTACTATACTCATTACTCTTATTATTATCAATCTAACTCATATTATTAGCCATATTATGCTTATATTATCGATAGAACGACAATTACTATACTTATTACTCTTATTATTATCAATCTAACTCATATTATTAGCCATATTATGCTTATATGATCGATAGAACGACAAACACTATACTTATTACTCTTATTATTATCAATCTAACTCACATTATTAACCATATTATGCAGATATGATCGATAGAACTACAATCACTATACTCATTACTCTTATTATTATCAATCTAACTCATATTATTAGCCATATTATGCTTAAATGATCGATAGAACGACAATTACTATACTTATTACTCTTATTATTAGCAATCTAACTGGTATTATTAGCCATATTATGCTTATATGATCGATAGAACGACAAATACTATACTTATTACTCTTATTATTATCAATCCAACTCATATTATTACCCATATTATGCTGATATGATCGATAGAACGACATTCACTATACTTATTACACTCACTATTATCAATCTAACTCATATTATTAACCATATTATGCAGATATGATCGATATAACGACAATTACTATACTTATTACTCTTATTATTATCATTCTAACACATATTATTAACCATATTATGCAGATATGATCGATAGAACTACAATTACTATACTCATTACTCTTATTATTATCAATCTAACTCATATTATTAGCCATATTATGCTTATATGATCGATAGAACGACAATTACTATACTCACTACTCTTAGTATTATCAATCTAACTCATATTATTAGCCATATTATGTTTATATGATCGATAGAACGACAATTACTGTACTTATTACTCTTATTATTATCAATCTCAATCATATCATTAGCCATATTATGCATATATGATCGATAGAACGAGAATTACTATGCTCACTACTCTTAGTATTATCACTCTAACTCATATTATTAGCCTTATTATGCTTATATGATCGATAGAACGACAATTATTGTACTTATTGCTCTTATTATTATCAATCTCAATCATATTATTAGCCATATTATGCTTATATGATCGATAGAACGACAATTATTGTACTTATTGCTCTTATTATTATCAATCTCAATCATATTATTAGCCATATTATGCTTATATGATCGATAGAACGAGAATTACTGTACTCACTACTCTTAGTATTATCAATCTAACTCATATTATTAGCCATATTATGGTTATATTATCGATAGAACGACAATTACTATACTTATTACTCTTATTATTATCAATCTAACTCATATTATTAGCCATATTATGGTTATATTATCGATAGAACGACAATTACTATACTTATTACTGTTATTATTATCAATCTAACTCATATTATTGGCCATATCATGCTTATATGATCGATAGAACGAGAATTACTATACTCACTACTCTTAGTATTATCAATCTAACTCATATTATTAGCCATATTATGCTTATATGATCGATAGAACGACAATTACTATACTTATTACTCTTATTGTTATCAATCTGACTCATATTATTAGCCATATTATGCTTAAATGATTGATGGAACGACAATTACTATACTTATTACTCTTATTATTATCAATCTAACTCATATTATCAACCATATTATGCAGATATGATCGATAGAACTACAATCACTATACTCATTACTCTTATTATTATTAATCTAACTCATATTATTAGCCATATTATACTTAAATGATCGATAGAACTACAATAACTATACTCATTACTCTTATTATTATCAATCTAACTCATATTATTAGCCATATTATGCTTATATGATCGATAGAACGAGAATTACTATACTCACTACTCTTAGTATTATCAATCTAACTCATATTATTAGCCATATTATGGTTATATTATCGATAGAACGACAATTACTATACTTATTACTGTTATTATTATCAATCTAACTCATATTATTGGCCATATCATGCTTATATGATCGATAGAACGAGAATTACTATACTCACTACTCTTAGTATTATCAATCTAACTCATATTATTAGCCATATTATGCTTATATGATCGATAGAACGACAATTACTATACGTATTACTCTTATTATTATCAATCTGACTCATATTATTAGCCATATTATGCTTAAATGATCGATGGAACGACAATTACTATACTTATTACTCTTATTATTATCAATCTAACTCATATTATTAACCATATTATGCAGATATGATCGATAGAACTACAATCACTATACTCATTACTCTTATTATTATTAATCTAACTCATATTATTAGCCATATTATACTTAAATGATCGATAGAACTACAATAACTATACTCATTACTCTTATTATTATCAATCTAACTCATATTATTAGCCATATTATGCTTATATTATCGATAGAACGACAATTACTATACTTATGACTGTTATTATTATCAATCTAACTCATATTATTAGCCATATTATGCTTAAATGATCGATAGAACGACAATTACTATACTTTTTACTCTTATTATTAGCAATCTAACTCGTATTATTAGCCATATTATGCTTATATGATCGATAGAACGACAAATACTATACTTATTACTCTTATTATTATCAATCTAACTCATATTATTAGCCATATTATGCTAATATGATCGACAGAACGACAATTACTATACCTATTACACTCACTATTATCAATCTAACTCATATTATTAGCCATATTATGCTTATATTATCGATAGAACGACAATTACTATACGTATGACTGTTATTATTATCAATCTAACTCATATTATTAGCCATATTATGCTTAAATGATCGATAGAACGACAATTACTATACTTATTACTCTTATTATTAGCAATCTAACTCGTATTATTAGCCGTATTATGCTTATATTATCGATAGAACGACAATTACTATACTTATTACTCTTATTATTATCAATCTAACTCATATTATTAGCCATATTATGCTTAAATGATTGATAGAACGAGAATTACTGTACTCACTACTCTTAGTATTATCAATCTAACTCATATTATTAGCCTTATTATGCTTATATGATCGATAGAACGACAATTACTGTACTTATTACTCTTATTATTATCAATCTCAATCATATTATTAGCCATATTATGCTTATATGATCGATAGAACGACAATTACTATACTTATTACTCTTATTATTATCAATCTGACTCATATTATTAGCCATATTATGCTTAAATGATTGATGGAACGACAATTACTATACTTATTACTCTTATTATTATCAATCTAACTCATATTATTAACCATATTATGCAGATATGATCGATAGAACTACAATCACTATACTCATTACTCTTATTATTATTAATCTAACTCATATTATTAGCCATATTATACTTAAATGATCGATAGAACTACAATAACTATACTCATTACTCTTGTTATTATCAATCTAACTCATATTATTAGCCATATTATGCTTATATGATCGATAGAACGACAATTACTATACTCACTACTCTTAGTATTATCAATCTAACTCATATTATTAGCCATATTATGTTTATATGATCGATAGAACGACAATTACTGTACTTATTACTCTTATTATTATCAATCTCAATCATATCATTAGCCATATTATGCTTATATGATCGATAGAACGAGAATTACTATACTCACTACTCTTAGTATTATCACTCTAACTCATATTATTAGCCTTATTATGCTTATATGATCGATAGAACGACAATTATTGTACTTGTTGCTCTTATTATTATCAATCTCAATCATATTATTAGCCATATTATGCTTATATGATCGATAGAACGACAATTATTGTACTTATTGCTCTTATTATTATCAATCTCAATCATATTATTAGCCATATTATGCTTATATGATCGATAGAACGAGAATTACTATACTCACTACTCTTAGTATTATCAATCTAACTCATATTATTAGCCATATTATGGTTATATTATCGATAGAACGACAATTACTATACTTATTACTCTTATTATTATCAATCTAACTCATATTATTAGCCATATTATGGTTATATTATCGATAGAACGACAATTACTATACTTATTACTGTTATTATTATCAATCTAACTCATATTATTGGCCATATCATGCTTATATGATCGATAGAACGAGAATTACTATACTCACTACTCTTAGTATTATCAATCTAACTCATATTATTAGCCATATTATGCTTATATGATCGATAGAACGACAATTACTATACTTATTACTCTTATTATTATCAATCTGACTCATATTATTAGCCATATTATGCTTAAATGATTGATGGAACGACAATTACTATACTTATTACTCTTATTATTATCAATCTAACTCATATTATTAACCATATTATGCAGATATGATCGATAGAACTACAATCACTATACTCATTACTCTTATTATTATTAATCTAACTCATATTATTAGCCATATTATACTTAACTGATCGATAGAACTACAATAACTATACTCATTACTCTTATTATTATCAATCTAACTCATATTATTAGCCATATTATGCTTATATGATCGATAGAACGAGAATTACTATACTCACTACTCTTAGTATTATCAATCTAACTCATATTATTAGCCATATTATGGTTATATTATCGATAGAACGACAATTACTATACTTATTACTGTTATTATTATCAATCTAACTCATATTATTGGCCATATCATGCTTATATGATCGATAGAACGAGAATTACTATACTCACTACTCTTAGTATTATCAATCTAACTCATATTATTAGCCATATTATGCTTATATGATCGATAGAACGACAATTACTATACTTATTACTCTTATTATTATCAATCTGACTCATATTATTAGCCATATTATGCTTAAATGATCGATGGAACGACAATTACTATACTTATTACTCTTATTGTTATCAATCTAACTCATATTATTAACCATATTATGCAGATATGATCGATAGAACTACAATCACTATACTCATTACTCTTATTATTATTAATCTAACTCATATTATTAGCCATATTATACTTAAATGATCGATAGAACTACAATAACTATACTCATTACTCTTATTATTATCAATCTAACTCATATTATTAGCCATATTATGCTTATATTATCGATAGAACGACAATTACTATACTTATGACTGTTATTATTATCAATCTAACTCATATTATTAGCCATATTATGCTTAAATGATCGATAGAACGACAATTACTATACTTTTTACTCTTATTATTAGCAATCTAACTCGTATTATTAGCCATATTATGCTTATATGATCGATAGAACGACAAATACTATACTTATTACTCTTATTATTATCAATCTAACTCATATTATTAGCCATATTATGCTAATATGATCGACAGAACGACAATTACTATACCTATTACACTCACTATTATCAATCTAACTCATATTATTAGCCATATTATGCTTATATTATCGATAGAACGACAATTACTATACGTATGACTGTTATTATTATCAATCTAACTCATATTATTAGCCATATTATGCTTAAATGATCGATAGAACGACAATTACTATACTTATTACTCTTATTATTAGCAATCTAACTCGTATTATTAGCCATATTATGCTTATATTATCGATAGAACGACAATTACTATACTTATTACTCTTATTATTATCAATCTAACTCATATTATTAGCCATATTATGCTTAAATGATTGATAGAACGAGAATTACTGTACTCACTACTCTTAGTATTATCAATCTAACTCATATTATTAGCCTTATTATGCTTATATGATCGATAGAACGACAATTACTGTACTTATTACTCTTATTATTATCAATCTCAATCATATTATTAGCCATATTATGCTTATATGATCGATAGAACGACAATTACTATACTTATTACTCTTATTATTATCAATCTGACTCATATTATTAGCCATATTATGCTTAAATGATTGATGGAACGACAATTACTATACTTATTACTCTTATTATTATCAATCTAACTCATATTATTAACCATATTATGCAGATATGATCGATAGAACTACAATCACTATACTCATTACTCTTATTATTATTAATCTAACTCATATTATTAGCCATATTATACTTAAATGATCGATAGAACTACAATAACTATACTCATTACTCTTGTTATTATCAATCTAACTCATATTATTAGCCATATTATGCTTATATGATCGATAGAACGAGAATTACTATACTCACTACTCTTAGTATTATCAATCTAACTCATATTATTAGCCATATTATGGTTATATTATCGATAGAACGACAATTACTATACTTATTACTGTTATTATTATCAATCTAACTCATATTATTGGCCATATCATGCTTATATGATCGATAGAACGAGAATTACTATACTCACTACTCTTAGTATTATCAATCTAACTCATATTATTAGCCATATTATGCTTATATGATCGATAGAACGACAATTACTATACTTATTACTCTTATTATTATCAATCTGACTCATATTATTAGCCATATTATGCTTAAATGATCGATGGAACGATAATTACTATACTTATTACTCTTATTATTATCAATCTAACTCATATTATTAACCATATTATGCAGATATGATCGATAGAACTACAATCACTATACTCATTACTCTTATTATTATTAATCTAACTCATATTATTAGCCATATTATACTTAAATGATCGATAGAACTACAATAACTATACTCATTACTCTTATTATTATCAATCTAACTCATATTATTAGCCATATTATGCTTATATTATCGATAGAACGACAATTACTATACTTATGACTGTTATTATTATCAATCTAACTCATATTAATAGCCATATTATGCTTAAATGATCGATAGAACGACAACTACTATACTTATTACTCTTATTATTAGCAATCTAACTCGTATTATTAGCCATATTATGCTTATATTATCGATAGAACGACAATTACTATACTTATTACTGTTATTATTATCAATCTAACTCATATTATTAGCCATATTATGCTTAAATGATTGATAGAACGAGAATTACTGTACTCACTACTCTTAGTATTATCAATCTAACTCATATTATTAGCCTTATTATGCTTATATGATCGATAGAACTACAATTACTATACTCATTACTCTTATTATTATCAATCTAACTCATATTATTAGCCATATTATGCTTATATGATCGATAGAACGAGAATTACTATACTCACTACTCCTAGTATTATCACTCTAACTCATATTATTAGCCTTATTATGCTTATATGATCGATAGAACGACAATACTGTAGTTATTACTCTTATTATTATCAATCTAACTCATATTATTAGCCTTATTATGCTTATATGATCGATAGAACGACAATTACTGTAGTTATTACTCTTATTATTATCAATCTAACTCATATTATTAGCCATATTATGCATATATGATCGATAGAACGAGAATTACTATATTCAACTACTCTTAGTATTATCAATCTAACTCATATTATTAGCCATATTATGGTTATATTATCGATAGAACGACAATTACTATACTTATTACTGTTATTATTATCAATCTAACTCATATTACTAGCCATATTATGCTTAAATGATCGATAGATCTACAATTACTATACTCATTACTCTTATTATTATCAATCTAACTCGTATTATTAGCCATATTATGCTTACATGATCGATAGAACTACAAATACTATACTTATTACTCTTATTATTATCAATCTAACTCATATTATTAGCCATATTATGCTTATATGATCGATAGAACGACAATTACTAAACTCACTACTCTTAGTATTATCACTCTAACTCATATTATTAGCCTTATTATGCTTATATGATCGATAGAACGACAATTACTGTAGTTATTACTCTTATTATTATCAATCTAACTCATATTATTAGCCATATTATGCATATATGATCGATAGAACGAGAATTACTATATTCACTACTCTTAGTATTATCAATCTAACTCATATTATTAGCCATATTATGGTTATATTATCGATAGAACGACAATTACTATACTTATTACTGTTATTATTATCAATCTAACTCATATTACTAGCCATATTATGCTTAAATGATCGATAGATCTACAATTACTATACTCCTTACTCTTATTATTATCAATCTAACTCATATTATTAGCCATATTATGCTTATATGATCGATAGAACGAGAATTACTATACTCACTACTCTTAGTATTATCAATCTAACTCATATTATTAGCCATATTATGCTTATATGATCGCTAGAACGACAATTACTATACTTATTACTCTTAGTATTATCAATCTAACTCATATTATTAGCCATATTATGCATATATGATCGATAGAACGAGAATTACTATATTCACTACTCTTAGTATTATCAATCTAACTCATATTATTAGCCATATTATGGTTATATTATCGATAGAACGACAATTACTATACTTATTACTCTTATTATTATCAATCTAACTCATATTATTAGCCATATTATGCTTATATGATCGATAGAACGAGAACTACTATACTCACTACTCTTTGTTATTATCAATCTAACTCATATTATTAGCCATATTATGCTTATATTATCGATAGAACGACAATTACTATACTTATTGCTGTTATTATTATCAATCTGACTCATATTATTACCCATATTATGCTTAAATGATCGATAGAACGACAATTACTATACTTACTGCTCTTATTATTATCAATCTAACTCATATTATTAGCCATATTATGCTTATATGATCGATAGAACGACAAATACTATACTTACTACTCTTATTATTATCAATCTAACTCATATTATTAACCATATTATGCAGATATGATCGATAGAACTACAATTACTATACTCATTACTCTTATTATTAGCAATCTAACTCATATTATTAGCCATATTATGCTTAAATGATCGATAGAACTACAATTACTATACTCATTACTCTATTATTATCAGTCTAACTCATATTATTAGCCATATTATGCTTATATGATCGATAGAATGAGAATTACTATACTCACTACTCTTAGTATTATCACTCTAACTCATATTATTAGCCTTATTATGCTTATATGATCGATAGAACGACAATTACTGTAGTTATTACTCTTATTATTATCAATCTAACTCATATTATTAGCCATATTATGCATATATGATCGATAGAACGAGAATTACTATATTCACTACTCTTAGTATTATCAATCTAACTCATATTATTAGCCATATTATGGTTATATTATCGATAGAAACGACAATTACTATACTTATTACTGTTATTATTATCAATCTAACTCATATTATTAGCCATATTATGCTTAAATGATCGATAGATCTACAATTACTATACTCATTACTCTTATTATTATCAATCTAACTCATATTATTAGCCATATTATGCTTATATGATCGATAGAACGAGAATTACTATACTCACTTACTCTTAGTATTATCAATCTAACTCATATTATTAGC